>NW_015161970.1:454706-456508 GCF_001447785.1 Gekko japonicus | reverse complement strand
ATTATCTTACACAAAAGGGAAGGTTCATTGTTCAAGCATCAGTAAAAACCTGCAACAATCAACAGCAAACTGAGTAACAGAAAGAACCCAGGAGAGGGAGGGGTTGTACAGCTGCAATTGTCAGGCACTGAAACTTATATTTGGCAGTAGCTGGAGAACTAATGGCACACCCAGAATCTATTGGCTGCATGGCTCCCTCCAAAAATGCACAGAGTCTACATACATAAGTGATCTATCCACAGAAGTGCTGGCAACGGCTTTTGTGCCTTAAGCCAGCTCATCAACTACCTTGAAATAGGGGAGGGAAAAGCAAACTGAGAAACTACAACTTCTTTCTTTCACTGTCCTGTGGAAAATGGGACATGCAGATCAAACTTCAATGAGATGTATGAGCTCCAGAAAGTCCTCAGAAGTTTACATTCCTCATTGCCAGAGACAGCACCCCAAAGAATTTTCTGAAAACACAGAATCTTTCTATTCTAAAAGCCAAGTCGGCCAAATCTTTGGATACTTAAATCCGGTAACTGGAGCAGTGAACAGGCAGGACAGATCTTTCTACAAACCTGTACAAACCCCAGGTTTGCAGAAAAATGTGAAATCTAAACACACACACACACACACAACACACAACACATTAGGGGGCTTTAAAAAGCCCCAAAATGATAAAAGCAGCACCTGTAGCTTTAAGCAACAGATTCCTTCAGTGGCTGCTGCTAGGCAACCAAATTTGGTTCCATCAATAAAAGGCAAAGGGCAGGGCCTTTTCAAGGCTTAATTTGGCCTTTGAGTGAGGACTCATTGGAGCCAGGCCTGGCTAGGTTACCAGCTCCAGGTTGGGATATTCCTGGAGATTCTGTGGTAGAGTCTGAGGAGGGCAGAGTTTGGAGAGAGGCCTCAGCCAAATGTCATAAAGTTCGACCTCAAAAGCAGCCATTTTTACTAGGGGACAGATCTCTGACATCTGGAGTTCCATTCTAATTCTGAGATATCTCCAGGTGCCACCTGAAGGTTGCCAACTTTAGGCCTGGCAGCAGGTTCTCACTCAAATAGGCCTGACTGCTTGCTGCTGTTCAATAGTAGCCACTCTATGAAAGCCAGTGTGGTATGACAGTTAGAGCTTCAGAGTAGGTTCTTGGAGACCCAGGCAATGTTCCCTCTAAGCTGTGGAGTCTTGTGAGCAAAAATTCTACTTTGTGAGCTACTGGTATTAAAGTTGTGAGCGAGTGATTTGGCTACTGCATACATTAGTTTGCTCTGGAGCCATCTTTCCTGAGCTAAGACAAAAATGTGTGAGCCGGAGACTAAAAAACTGTGAGCTAGCTCACACTAACTCAGCTTAGAGGGAACACTGGACCCAGGTCTGAATCCTCATATTGACACAGAAGCTTACTGAGTGATTTTGGACCAATAACATACTTTCAGCCTAACATACATAACATACTCCAGGCCAGTTTGCCCGGAGATCCTGGAGGCTTTTTGTCACTGGGCATGGAACAGGGGTCACTGGGGGGGTGGGTATTTGTGAATTTCCTGGGGGTTGGACTAGATGATCTTGGAGGTCCCTTCCAACTCTATGATTCTATGAGTCTAACCTACCTCACAGGGCTGTTGTGTGAATACAAAGGAGGAGAATACTGTAAGCTGCCCACTGTGGAGAAAGGTGGGGTATGAATGAAGTAAATAAATAATAAAAATAGTTGAAGATGGGAGGTAGATAAAAGGTAAGTTGGTGAATGGCTGAGAAGGAGAGAATGAGGCAGAGGAAGGGGGGAGGATATAGAGGTTGCCTGGAGGAGGGAAAG
>NW_015161970.1:370168-454637 GCF_001447785.1 Gekko japonicus | reverse complement strand
AGAAATTAGTGTCAGGAGGGGGATACAGGGGGAAGTGAGGTGCCACCCGACAAGTCCCTTAGGGTTCCCTAGCATGCAACTGGGCCTGGCCCAGTGGCTAGCACCACACAATTAGGCCACAGTTTTCCTAGGCAGAGGTTGTGGGGGGGGAGAGGGAAAGCTTAAGGCAGAGGTGCAGATAAAAGGAGGTTGGCTGTTGGGTGTGAAGAAGATAGGTTTGCCAACTCCAGGTTAGGAAATTCCTAGAGATTTGGGGGGTGGAGCCTGGGGAGGGTGAGGTTTGAGGAGGGGAGAAATCTCAGAAGGATATAATGCCATAGATGCCACCTTCCAAAGCAGCCATTTTTCTCTGGGGGAACTAGGGTTGCCAACCTTTAGGTGGGAGCTGGAGATCACCCAACTGTTCTCCAGATGACAGAGATCAGTTTCCTGGAGAAAATGGCTGCTTTGAAGGGTGAACTCTAGGGCATTACAACCTGCTGAGGTCACTTCCCTCCCAAACCTCACCCTCCCAAGGTTCCACCCCCAAAATCCCCAAGAATTTCCCAACCTGTAACTGGCAACCCTAAGTGGGGGAAACTAATTTCTGTCGTTGAGAGCTTTGCTGTGATTCCAGATCTCCGGGGCCCATCTGGAGGTTGGCCACCCTAGGAGTAGAGAAGGAAGCAGTGAATGGGGAGATGTTCTCAGGGTTTTCAGTAACAGGAAAGAGGAAGTAGTGGTTGAGGGGGAAATGAGATCCTTCCCACAAGTCCTTGTTGGGTTCCCACGTCTACAGTTCTAAAGCTCAAGCAGGTCTAGTGTGCTGCATGCTGACTGAATGGAGCCACTTAACTGGGAGCTACCTTAAAGTTTCCAGATGAGAAGGAGGTATAAGTAAAATAAATACACACAAACCATTTTTCCTATTACAGCATGACACATACTACTTGTCCCTCTTCTTGTAACATAGGGATCAGCCCAAATGTCTTTTTTATTTTTTGTCAGTATATCGCAGCTGATTTATGATGACCCCAGGCCCATAGGGTTTTCAAGGTAAGAGACATTTGGAGGTGGTTTACATTAACTGATGCTGCCTAGCAACCCTGGGCTTCCTTGGTGGTCTCCCATCCAAGTACTAAACAGGGCTGACCCTGCTTAGCTTCGGAGATCTGACGAGACCGGATAGCCAGGGCTAACCAGGTCAAGGCTAGCCTACTATTAATACTGGAATTAGAACATTAATCTGAAAGAATTTAAATTCACAATTATCTAATGCTGGTAGATACCATTAGGTCAACAACGTTTTTGTTATTTTAGAGTGCTCAAGGTAACACATAAATATGTTGCTCAAAATGGAGCAGCATTCATACAACAGCTGCAAATCAGTGTGTGCACATGAGTAAGCAAGATTATCCGAAAACATGACAGGCCTTATCATAGAAGTATCCTTTAGTATACAGACACAATCCTGAGAGCTGCTTTAGATCCCAAGTTTAGGTGTATCAAAAATTAGCCATCTCTGATTTTTCCCTGCAAAAGCAAAGCTGTGTCAAAAATTAGTTTTGCAGCTGCAAAACCAATTTGTAAAATAGTGACAGGTAATGGCTGAGAACCAGATCAGACAAAGGGGTCATCTAATTCAGCATTCTGTCACACACTGTGGCTAACAAGATGCCTCCAGGAAGACTACAAATCAGTCATGAAATTAAAATCTTTCTTTTGCACCTGATGGTCAAAGATACAAGGTTTCTAAACAAGTATGCTTCTTTTAGACACCATAACTAATAGTTATTAAAAGACCTTCCCTACATGAACAGGGGAGCGGTGGCGCAGGCAGTAAAACGCCTGCTTCAGTAACATCGCTCGGCAGCCACTATGGCTGTTCGAGCACCACCGTGGTCGAGGTGAGCTCTCGACCTTCATCCCAGCTCCCGCCCACCCAGCGGTTCGAAAGCAAAGTAGTTGCAAGTAGATTAATGGGTACCCACCCTTAGTAGGGTGGGGGGCACCCTGCCTGATGCGGTGGTTGATGGCGACGGCGGACGGCGGACGGGACATCGGCTCCGGAGGCAGAGGTGGTGCGGCGGAGACGGCGGCAGCAGGTAGCTGAAATTAACGTGGCGATCCCTGGTGGCCGGGAGAGAGAAGAACATCCAAGCAGCTGCCGGTGCGCATGATGATGACGTCAGACGCTAGCACAGCGGAGCCAGAAGGACGTTGCTGTGCCCAGAAGAAGACGCGAATCGTGTGCCTTAACTACAGCCGAATCATGGAGCCCGCCGGGAACGACCGAGCCGAACAAAGTACCGAGTGCCGGACCAAGAAACATCTCAACCATCACAAAGGGTGCTGATAGGTAACCCTGCCCCTACAAACCTTGTGGCCCTAGTCAGGAATTAATTGTGTGACTAGCACCGCCTGTAAGCCGCTCTGAGACCCCCTAAGAAAGGGGGTTCGAGCGGGATAGAAAGTCTAAGGTTAAATAAAAAATAAATAAAACATGTATCATCTCTTTTTAAAGCCCTTTAAATTAGCAGCCATGACTACAACGTGGTGAGTTCCATAAACCAATGTTGAACTGTTTGAAATAGTATCCACGTGGGCAGCCATGTTGGTCTGAAGCAGGGTGACCATATGAACTTGGCATGTTATTGCTGTTTAGTCTTTGCATATCCCAAAACATCTTCATTAAATTGTATGCTAATTTGTAGAGGCATCTGCCCATATATGAACTGGTAACTTCCATTTCATTGTATCTGAGGAAGTGTGTGTGCACATGAAAGCTCATGCCTTGAATAAACTTTTATTGGTCTCAAAGGTGCCACTAGACTCAAAATTTGTTTGAAGTAGTACTTCATTTTGTCTGTCCCAAACCTACTTCCCATTAACTTCATTGGTCATCAGATAACTAAAGCAAATATGGCTGCATCCCTAGCATGAAATTTCTCTTTCATCACCTTCACCCTGACTTTTTCAATAAGCTACCCACCATGACATCAAGATCCTAACAGTTCAGAATCCATCACTATATATGCACAACTGAAATTTTGTCCCAATACACATCATTTTACACTTACTTACACTGAATCTTATTTGCCAAGTTATCTCAACTAGTACTAGCTGCCCATGGGACTGGATTTACCATTAGGTAAAATAAGGTAAGGGCTGCGGTGGCTCAAGTGGTTGAGACACTGAACTGCAGACCAGAAGGTCGATAGTTCAGCAGTTCAAGACCCGAGTGTGCCGCATGACGGAGTGAGCTCCCATCTCTGGTCCCAGCTCCTGCCAACCTAGCAGTTCAAAAGCAAGAAATTGCAAGTAGATAAATAGGTACCGCTTCGGTGGGAAGGTAACAGCGTTCCATGTGCGTTGGCGTCTAGTGATGCTGGCCACATGAACACGGAAATATCTTTGGACAGTGCTGGCTCTTCAGCTTGGAAACAGAGATGAGCACCGCATCCCTGAGTTGGATTCAAGCAAGGGAAACCTTTACCTTTACCTAAAATAAGGTAACTTGACTGGGTAAAAGAATTTTGAGTGCCATTGAAAGTCAACAAATTCTCCGCTACTATTATACTTTAGCACTCAGGTACTGGAATATCTTGGAGTATCTCTGACTGCTCAGTATTCTGCAGGGTAGTCACTCTGCAGTGATGAAACTGCTTGAGGGGAGGTAGATAAAAGAATGCTCTAACCAGGATAGCCCAGACTAGCCTGATGTCATCAGATCTCAGAAGCTAAGCAGGGTCAGCCGTGGCTAGTATTTGGATGGGAGACCTCCAAAAATACCAGGGTTGTGTGACACAGAGGCAAACCTCCTCTGAACATCTCTTGCCTTGAAAACCCCACAGGGTCGCCATACGTCAAGCTGTGACTCAAAGGCAACACCACCACCACCAAGATAAAAGAATTGTAGAGCACACTTCCATTTGTTCCTAGAGTCACAAGAGGTCAAATACTGCAAGACAAGAAAATGGGGGGAAGAGAACTACCGTACGACCTTCCCACAAAATATGGTTTCCTGATGATGTTGCAGCAATCCTTCCCACTGCTTCCTGTTTGAGAATAAACAGCAAATCATCAGGATCTGAGCTCACGCTAATACTAAATAGGCAATTATCAACAAAATATCAGAAGAAAATATCTAAGAAACCATGCAAATAGATTTTCTGGCATACATATTACCTTAGGGGAAAATCTGAAATATTTGACTGTGCTTTCGTGATCTTGCGCCATTCCCCAACCACGGCCTTGAGGACTGTGGAAAAAGGAGTGCATACCAAAACACAAATGATTCAAAAGGGGTGTGTGTCCTCTTAAAATAGGCCATTATAAATAATTATTTGAAAACAGTCCTTTTGCGTGACCCCCTACACACATACACAAAATTGAGCAGGACCCTTCTTCAGGCTCCCTTCAGACCTCACAAGTAATATTACTGTTGTTGTTGTTGTTAAAAATTAAATTTCTAAACTACCCTCCCCCATAAAATAAGGCTCAGGGCGGTGTACAACAGTAAAACAGATTCAAATTTACAGATTAAACACAACAAAAATACAATAATTTAACCTAATTATTTGGTGCTAGGAAACTTCAGATTGCACCACCGTCTCATGGGGCGGTCTGACGGGGGGGGGGGGGGGGGGGAGAAAGTAAGAAAACAGGAGTGCCAGACAGGTGGAGACGGTCGCTGTCCTCAACCAAATGCCTGGCAGGATATATCTTCCTTACAGGCCCTGTGGAACTACATTAAGTCCCACAGGGCATGGATGTTGCTTGGCAGAGAGCTCCACCAGGTTGGAGCCAGGGCTGAAAACGCCCCAGCTCTGGCTGAGGACGGCCGGGGTATCTCTTGGGCCGAGAATCACCACCAGTAAGTTCTTGTCTGCAGAATGCAGTTATCTTCGGGAGGTATATAAGGAGAGGCAGACCCAAAGATATGTGGGTCCCAGACTGTTTAGGGCCTTAAAGGATAATACGAAAACCTTGAACTTGATCCGGTACTCCACCCAGAGCTAGTGCAGCTCACACAGCACAGGTTGAATATGTGCGTTTTGCGGGGTTCCTTTAAGGACCCGCGCCACCGCATTCTGGACCAGCTGGAGTTTCTGGATCAGTCTCAAGGGTAGCGCTCTGGCCCGTAGCTAACAGGGGCCCATGGGGCCTGGCCCCCTAGTGTTTCTTCTGGGGCCCCCTTAAAGTGCTCCAACTTACCACCTGCATGGTACTTTCATTTAATTAGCTGGCAGGCCCCCTGAGGCCCCCTCCAAAAAAAATCCCTAGCTACGGGGCTGGTAGCGCAACATAGAGCAAGTTAGACTAGTCTAATCTGGAGGTGACTGCTGCATGAATTATTGTGGCTAGGTCAGGGCAAGACAGGTAGGGAGCCAGTTGCCTGACCTGGTGCAGGGGGAAGAACGCCAGTCTGGCAACCTTTGTGATCTGGGCCTCCACTGATAAAGAGGCATCCAGAAACATACCCAGGCTCCTGACAGTTGGTGCCGGTGTTAGGAGCACACCATCAAGAGCTGGGAGTCGGCACCCCCAAACCTGAATCTCCCCCGCCTAGCCACAGAGCCTCCAGTTTAGCAGGATTCAGTCTCAGCCGGCTCTGTTTCAGCCATCCCACCACAGCCTCCAGCTCCTCAGCCATGTTCGAAGGGGCAATGTCCGGCAGGCCGCCTGTCAACAGATAAAGCTGGACTGACAAATAGTCACACCTGTTCCTGTCCAGAGCAGCTCAGGAGCTTCCTCCTCCTGGGTCTCCCCTTCCTTATGCTACTTATCAGACAGGCAGCGCTCCAACCCATCCCCTTTCCTTTCTCCTCCCTACTCATGATGAGTAAGACCTCATTCCCAAGAAGGCTTTCGCTCATTACTCAATAGGAAGTTATTCAAGCCTTTGGTCTGCCTTCACAGCCAGACTGCTGCTCCTTCTGACACTGACCTCCCTTGCCACTCCCTTTCCTTTGGCATGGAATCCATTCCCATGGCCCCAAGCCTCCACACCTGCACATTTCTGTTCATCTGAACTTTCTTTGGATTTACAAATCCAAATTGTAAATTCATTCTGCCTTTAAAAAAAAAAATACACACATCTTGATTGAATGTTCACCCTTGGGCAAATGAACAGACAGTAGACTATATAAGTTAACAGAATTCTCATTCAACTCTGAACCCTGTAGTGAAAAGCATACCATGAACCAGTGGTAAAATCAGGGCTATTTTTGGGCAGGAACACACAGGAACGGAGTTCCGGCTGGCTCCCAAGTTGGCCACGCCCAGCAGGAACTCATTAGCATAACAGGCAACACCCAACAGCAGAAACTCATCAGGATTGGCTACATTAGGGGTGTGTGGCCTAACATGCAAAGGAGTTCCTGCTACAAAAAAAGGCCCTGGGTTTTGACAACAAACAAGGTCAACAGAATAACAAGCAAAAGGTGGGTGTGGCTGGATGACCAGACTTCTGGTAACATGAGGTGTGTGGTCTAATATGCTAATGAGCTGTGCTGTCAGGGGTGTGGCCCAATATGCTAATGAGTTCCTGCTGTTGGGCGTGGCCTATTATGCTAATGAGTTCCTGCTGGGCTTTTTCTACAAAAAGAGCCCTGGATACAGACACTCATCCCCCACCCCCTTCTGTTTTCCCCCTCAGCTACACTATATCTCAGAAGCCAGAGTGTCTGTATAAATGACAACAGAAATTGAAAATGCAACTTTCCCTGACCACCCATTAATTTAAACTTAAAAAAAAAAAATCAGCCCTTGACAACAGGGTTGGTTGGCCCTGTTGCGAACTGCAATAGATAGTGTGAAAGAGTATCCATTCAAAGGCATTTCCTGGCTTATTACGCAAAAGCTCTTTCAATATATTTTTAACCTCTATGAAACAAAGGAAATTCTTCCACAGCAGAATTAACGGGCCTTACTTTCGGTGCTAAAGGAGGGAAACAAAGCGCTCACAAACAGGAATGTAACAACACCCACACAATTAGACTTATGTTACTTATAGTACCTAGCAACACCAGTTAAGTGCTCTCAAGTAAGTGTTAAGAAGACACAATCTGGTGTCCCATGTGGCACTCCTGGCTATTTCTGTGCCCCATCTATGTTTTACAGCTTTACTGAATAAACAGCTGTGGTGCAATTGTATCATGAAAGACTAAATGGCCATATGCACTAAGGTGAAAGGGTTGTCACAGTTACTAAGAACAATGGTCATGGGGGAAAAGCAAAGGGGGCTTATTTGGGAAACATGTTTTTTAAACAAGGGCTCTTTGTGCTGTGGTACAGTTAAGGGAGACAATAATGGAATGAAGACATCTGAGATGTGTACAGAATATTATTATGGACAGCACAAAATACCTTGCAACAAAACACTATAGTGCTCTCACAATTCATTTACTAAAGGTATCAAGTGAAAGAAAGGGAATCTTCACTTTCTCCCACCAGAGGCAAACCAAAAATGCATCTGATGTGTTATCATGTATGCATGCCAGAGCTGAACTACTGAACTTCTGACCTTTCCATGGGCTCAGTTCAGATGATACAAGCAAACCAGAGTGTGTTCATGACAACCATAATCCTAGTTCTGCTCATGCACTCCCTCCACATGACACACTGAGATGAGGATTAATTGAAGACTTTTGTTTTCAGTTTGTTGTGACATCAAATATGGCTTTCTTAACAAGCTGAGTTTTATTTTTGTTTTTTCCCCTATTAACCTAGATTCTTAACCAGCACATATTGGGAAATAAACCTTAATTGCTTATGGAGCCTGTCAGCATTATATCCCCCAGAAGTTGAGGCATAATTGGGGATTGGACTATGGCATAGGCTCCACCCCAGTGACCCATACCTGATGTTACCTAACAGGTAGAAGAAATAATCAGGGTCTGATTAGATGAGAGGTTAAACATAAACTGGGTGGGGGGAATTCCAATCTAACTCTTGTTTAATGCATGAACTGGCACTCACCTTAAGAATAGGGGGGGGGGAGAGACTGACTTGCAAATGCATGCATGGTGACACTATTTCCTCCCTTCCACCTCACATGCTTTCACTAGCAGAAAAGGGACATGGGGGACAGGCTGCTTGGCTCACTGTCATTTCCATGTGTCTCCTGGGCAGACACAAAAAAGCGGGCCGTAAGAGAAGGCACATGGCCCTTTTCCGCTAGCAAAAGCATGCAGGATTGAAAGGAGGGAATGATTAAGCCTCTTGTGCCAGTGACCACATGCTCAGGAGCTGATTTGTCCCAACACATTATTTTTAAGGTGAAAGTTGGGTCACATGTTAAAGACAAATTGTCCTGGATTTCCCACAACCCAAGTCACATTTAACGTATTAGCTAATCAGACCCTCATGCTGCAGCACCTCCTATGCTGCAAAGGTAACACAAGAACTAGTCTCATGTTGTTAAGTCCTGGAAGCTATACTGTTCTAGACTTTGATTGGATGGCATAATAACTGAGAAATTCAGATTTGTTTCTTTGAGGATTTTGGAGAATATTTAAAAGGTGAATTAAGTAATTTAACAGATCAACTATACGACGTAGGACCTCCCCTGCACCTATTAATTTGTTTGTGACCCAAGGCCTCCCACTGAGGCCCTTCTCTGTGAGTCATGTGTACTGAGGCCTAGTCTATACACGAGAGCCAGTTTGGTGTAGTGGTTAAGTGCGCGGACTCAAATCTGGGAGAACCAGGTTTGATTCCCCACTCCTCCACTTGCACCTGGCTGGATGACCTTGGGCAAGCCATAGTTCTGGCACAGCTGTTCTTGAAAAAGAGCAGTTTCTGTCAAGAGCTCTCTCAACGGGCGAGTAGATGAATGGGTACCTGCTCTTAAAAGTGGGGGGGGCACCCTTCCTTCCCTTTGTGGTGGCGTGGCGGCGATTGAGGAACGGAGTGACGGCGGCGGTGAAACTTGGCAGCGCCAGCAGCCGTGGCGAGGCAAGCGAGGCGAGCGACTCAAGCAAAGATTGGGCCGGTGAAGCGCGGCGGCGGGGCAGGGCGGCGGGGCGGCAGCACACGCTGTCGTGCGCTGTGGATCCATACCCGGAAGGAGTTGCTGCGACTGAAAGGAAGATCTGCGCCAAAGACGCCGTCGCCCAGATTGAAGAACTTCCATAAGAAACAACAACTAAGACACTGCCATGGGTGCCTGTTAGGTAGTCCCTTCCCCTCATTGTGTGTGTGGCCCTAGTAAGGTAATGTAATTAATAATTGTACAATGTAAACCGCTTAGAGCCCTTAGGGGGCGAGTGGTCTATAAATGGAAAGTTAAATAAATAAATAAATAAATAAAATCTCTTCTTCTTCTTCAACAGAATGAAAGAGTAGAATGGATTATGCACCTTCCAATTGCAGGTAAGGATAGAAGGAGGTAGGAAAGGGAAAGGAGGAAACAGGAATTCACCCCACAAGTCCTTGCAGGCTCCCGTTTGTTATATCTATTTACAGGCAGTAAATTTATGGTCTGTAGTTCAGCAGTTCGAGATGGAGTGAGCTCCCGTCTCTGGCCCCAGCTCCTGCCAACCTAGCAGTTCGAAAGCAAGAAATTGCAAGTAGATAAATAGGTACTGCTTCGGTGGGAAGGTAACAGTGTTCCGTGCGCCTCGGCATTTAGTCACGCCGGCCACATGATCACGGAGAAGTCTTTGGACAGCACTGGCTCTTTGGCTTGGGAATGGAGATGAGCACCGCCCCCTAGAGTCGGATTCAACTGCCTTTTAAGCAACTGACAAAGTACAGATTTCATTTTGAGTTCAATAGTATACATGCAAGGGCACTAAGAAAAACATTTAAATGTCTGCCCAGAGATTTTTAAAAGCAATAGCTGATAATAAGGAGAACAGTGTTACCCACTGAGACAGAAAGTTTTGTTTGCCACCTAAAAATCTAGTTTGCACGGTAAAATATACATGACCTATTATGTCATATTTATAATGCTTAACCTCAAGAGTCAGATATTGTTTTACACTGAAAAGCAGGCTTCAGCGCACTGATTTATCTATGTTATGGGTTTCGTTTTAAGAGACTGTTATAGCACAAACCTCAATGTGGTCCATTTGTATTCAATTCAGATTTCCTGATAGAGCACGTTAGTTCTAAGGAGCAGTTTAACACAGAAAAAAAACGTTTAATGTAATAAGAATTATATGCTACAAAACTTATTTAAAATTCTGGTTTTTTCTGGTTTTAAATCATTAATTATCTACCGACCTGTACAGGTAACTTCCTAAGACCCATGTAGTGGATAGTGTCAGACTAGGGTCTGGGAGACCCAGGTTCAAATCTCCACTCTGTCATAAGAACATAAGAGATGCCAATGTTGGATCAGGCCAAAGGCCCATCCAGTCCAACACTCTGTATCACACAGTGGCCAGAAATACCAGTGCCATCAGGAGGTCCACCAGTGGGGCCAGGACATTAGAAGCCCTCCCACTGTTAGATAAGCATATGGAGCAGAGGTCCATCAGTGGCTATTAGCCACAAGGTATAGATAGGGACTCTGGGGCAAGTGATGCTCTGTCCCCCAAGCACCAAGATGACAGAGCATCACTTGCCCCAGAGTCCCTATCTATACCTTGTGGCTAATAGCCACTGATGGACCTCTGTTCCATATGCTTATCTAATTCCCTTTTGAAGCCGTCCATGCTTGTAGCCGCCACCACTTCCTGTGGCAGTGAATTCCAAGTGTGAATCACTCTTTGGGTGAAGAAGTACTTTCTTTTATCCATTCTAACCCGACCGCTCAGCAATTTCATGGAGTGCCCACGAGTTCTTGTATTGTGAGAAAGGGAGAAAAGTACCTCTTTCTCTACCTGCTCTTTCCCATGCATAATCTTATAAACCTCAATCATGTCACCCCTCAGTCATCGTTTCTCCAAGCTAAAGAGCCCTAAGCGCCTTAACCTTTCCTCATAGGGAAAGTGTTCCAACCCTTTTATCATTCGAGTTGCCCTTTTCTGCACTTTTTCCAAAGCTATAATATCCTTTTTAAGCTGTCCTAGAAGCCTGCTTGGTCATACACTCTCAGCATAACCCACCCTCACAGAGATGGTTGTGAAGATAAAATGGAAGAGAGCAGAACAATGTAAGCTACTTTGGTCTCCCGCTTGGGGTGAAAGGTGGGGTATGAATAAATAAAATTAAACTTCCAGGACTGTTTATTTTAGACTACTGTACTGGATATACTCTTATTAGTGTAGTCATAACTACATAGTGTAGTGTAGTTCATTTTTGGGGTATATTGCTTACTAGTGGTTTTTTGTTTTTGGTTGTTGTTTTTTAAATACCAGCAGTTTGCTATGCCACATCGGTTGTACAGTGAATCTTTTTGTCTGAGAGGGAGAGATGTAATTAGTTATAGAATAGGGAGAGCCAACTGCAGCTCCAGGCTAGACCCAGTCCCAAAGGCAATTTCATCGGTTCACTAAAGGCCCTACATTTTAATCCATCTATGGTGGTTTAAAAAAAAGAAGTTTATCCACAGCTCTGTAGCATAGCAGATCCACAAGCAAGGGAAGACTATATGAATTCAAGCCATTATTTGCCCTTACGGAAGCCACTGGGAAGGGTGGAGCATGTCCATAGGACATGAATGTTATCAAGCTCCCCCACAACACACACACACACACACACATATATACAAACACATTTAATGAACAATCAGACATGGAAATATATTAAAGAGAGAGAACACAGTGGCATCCAGGTCACACTGTACCAGGGTATGTTTCAACCAGTCTTTTTAAAGTTTACATTCAGCTCATGTATAAACCTTTTTTTTTTAAGTAATCACGCCCCCCCCCCAACACACATTAAATGAACAATCAGAAATGAAAATAGATTAAAGGCACAAAACATAGTGGCATTCAGGTCACACTGTAACAGGGTATGTTTCAGCCAGTACTTAAGTGTATATTCAGCTCATGTATGGCCCCGGTCACACGGCAAAGTTGCTGCGGGAGAGGCATGGGAGTCCCGCGGATTTTCTGGGCACGATCTCACCCCAACATCTGGGAAGCGCCATGCTCCCGTGGCGAATCTGTGGCTCCCCGCCGAAGGTGCGGAGTTAAAAACTAGTACTTACGAGGTACTAGTTTCCTGAAACCGCGGGCCAAGGGCGGGCGTCTGATCGTGTTCCTGGTAGACTTACGTGGCATCCGGCGCCTGCCGCTGTTCGTCTCCGCAGGTTGCGCAACAGCGCCCAACAGCACATGCGCACAAAGAGCGATTGCTAGTGCAATCGCGCGGCGCAGCTTCTGTGCCACGCTGCAGGATACCCGTCTGATCGGCATTTCCCCCGAACCACGGGACCTTGACCGGGACATGTGCTCGGACAGCCGCACGTTAGTTTCCTCCGGGGCAATTAGCCACGCCTCCTCCCTGCGATATCCAGCCCGTGTGACCGGGGCCTATAAACCTTTTTTTCAAAAATCAGCTCTTATTAGTTACTGAGGCCTTCAAAAGAAGACAGACAACTTTTTTGAAATGTGAAGAAAGCACATACCCAGAAGTGAAGCTAAGCCCTCACAGTGCAGATCAGGTGGTTGAATTCACAGAAAAGTTTGGCAAATCCTTAAAAAATTGATGTTCCAGCAACACATGTTCCAGATTAACCACTATGAAGGAGAATCAGCAACTTGTGCAGGTTTAGAAAAAAACGTTAAGCACGCATAAGGGGCTGGTGCACGCATGGGACTCTTTTTGCGTTGAGCCATAAAATGAAATGCTATGCACACTTCCATGTAAACATGCACTGGATTGCAGCCATAATGTGTAAACTGAATGAAGTTTAATCACATAACCTACTGTAGATGGAAACACCATTAGCTTAAACTCACTTTAAAAAGTTCTTAAGTAATGTGTTGGGCTTTGATAAATTAAGTATTTTTTTAGTAGACTGCTTACTATTTTCTGCATGTTTCTTTTGTTATCATGTACCCATAAGTTTATAACTTCATTTAAGTAAGAGCAAACCTGCCTTTTTCATTTGGAAAAGTCATATTGTTTTAGTGTGTTCTGAGACATACTTGCTTTGTTTTCTTGTACTATTTACTCTAGCCGGCCTTCTGCTAATCAATCAAAGCTTGGCTTTGTCACAGTCAGCAGTTTAACCTTTCCCTTGAATGCAGGCACTTTGCATGAGAGGGAGTCTATCTGGAAGAATAGATCGCATTTTATTTTATTTGAAGCACACAGAGTGAATCTGACCTCACAGCTGAACGTCCGAAACTATTCTAATGCTACACCATGCTTGATGAGTTCATAATGAGGCAGCCAGCTGGGGGAAATCCTGCCTCTTTATAGGTACATGCTAATCTCTTCTATTACTTGTGAATGTCACAGATGTCATTTAAAAGCATGTGAGCAGCTAGATGTTCATACTGGCAGAGAGCTACAGAACTCTTCATGCAAAGGATTCTTCCAGTTAATGAGAAATCACTTGAAAAGATTCATGATTAGCGACTTAATCTGACTTGATGCTACTATAAAAAAATCTTTTTTAATTATCTGAACATCTGCTCAGTAAGTACACACACAAAATGCAAAACAACTTTCAGTAGAGATAAAGACAACTTTACTATACTGAAGTTGTTACATATTGCTGATCTACCATTCTACCTAAATTTTTCTGCAATGGATAAATGCTAGGGATAGGCACAAACTGGGAAAATGCAGTTCGGTTCGGTTTGTGGTTCGTGGTGTGCCCCGTTCACAAACTGTGATAAATGTTTAGGAGCTAAACAAACCAGTTTGGTTCGTGAGGTTCGTGACACGGTAGAACACCCACCCCCCAGCATGCTAGAGACACCCAGACTCACAGGGGATCTCCAGCTGACTCCTCTACCTGCCCTCCAAGTTCAGTGAGAAGTGGGTTTATCGGGTTTGAGTTCATGCTGTCCCTAATAAATGCGATCAAACCTAGATTGTATTCCAGGCCTTGGCAATCCCATACATATATGGAACCTCCATAGCTGAATGGAGTGGTCTTTAACTGTCCTGACTTGAGACTCACCTGGCAGCAAGGCGGAAGCTGAAGAAACATGCTAAAATCATATGACAGGTTATGACCTACTGCTGGAGGGCTCCAAAAGCATCTGGTGCACTGGAGAACTGAGTGGAGAGGAAGGAGCAGAGTCAGACTCTGCTAGGAAGGTGATGGATTAGAAAGCAAGAGAAATCTTTTGCTGGAAGGAATATATTGAAAAGGAATCCTCTTCACTGTGGAGTAGGATCTCACCATCCTGCTGGTCCTCTCAGCACGGATACAAATAAAGGCATGCAGTAGAGACGTGTGTTTTAATATATCCAGTCCGAATATGTATTCAAAAAATATTTCATCAGTATTTTCCAGATATATTCGGTTGTATGAATGGTATCCCGGATTTTCCAGGAAATCACGGAAATATTTGGGAGCAACCAGGAAGATGGGAATCCAGCATTTTAAGGCTCCTAGGGCTTTTTCTTTTACTCTGTGTCTGTGTCTTCCCAGTGTCTTTGGCTATTCTTTGCCCTGAAGAAAGCTATGGATTTTTCCATAGGAAACAATGGAGGATGGCTGAGGGTACCTTATTCAGGGGCCCACAGAACTGGACCTCTTCAGCCAATTCATTTGAAACTTGGGGGTTAATTAATAGGCAGGTACCAGCAGCTCTGCCACAATTTTGGCATCATTTGCTCAAAAAACAGCACCTCCAGCCCTCTGGAGAGAGGTCCCCCATAGAGAATGATGGAGCTGAATAATATCAGAATCCTGGAAAGAAAAAGAAAAAAAGATCCAAAAACCAAAGCAGTATTTGGAACCCGGATAAACAGGAATACCAATACTGCTCAGCTCTCTGATATCCAGACCTGAAAAATACTGATTTTTTTCTAAGCTGCACATTCCTAGCAGGCAGCATGATGTCCTCTACATGTCTCTATGCACATACAGCACATCCTTCCAAAATGCAGCAGTGAAAAAAACAGTACAACCTAATACATGAGGCTCTACAGCCCTCCTGGGGGACCCAGTCCACAGGCGGAAGGCCACTGCCCTAGTCCATATGGTGCAAGACACACAAGAAGCCCATAGTGCTCAGGCCCAAAGCTGAAGCTGTTCCAACCGTTTCTATCAGTGGCTGGTGCACAGCTAACAGGCCATACAATATGCCAGCTCTTTGGTATGCCAGGCTGACGTACTGCTGACTGCACACTTGTATTGGGGTGGGCAGGAGGGAGTATAAGTGGAGCAAGACTCTGAATGGTGTGGCTTTGAACTCTTTTTTTTAAATAATAAGAATAGGGTTGCTGAAGTTTTATTTTTCCCCATCATACAGTCCTCCACTTCACCACAAGAATTTGTTCTGCTTTGAAGATTTTTGCAAACAGAATGAAATAGCTATAAAAGGGAATCTCCAGAGCGATGTCATCTACTGAATTCTCAAAACATACAAGGGCATCCTCATGATCTGATTACTAGGAAATGTCATACAACCTTACTATTCTTATCTAGAACATGGGTGTAAAAAGACTGTATCATCTTTGATTACCAACCTTATCCACTCAGAGGGGAAGAATTGGGCCAAATTAGTTCCGTAATTACTGATTAAAGGGTTAACTTGACTTGGAACAGTCTATTCAGGAACCCCAGTGGTATATACCATATATTCTAATAACAAAGTATAAGCAAGCAACACAAAACAGGGCAGGCCAGGGAATAAAGTTCAACACACATCAGATAAAGAGCTAACCCAGTAAAAAATATATTTTCTCTGAAAGTGCCCTGATTTCCAAATGTCTGAACCAGTACTGGCCAGTAAAGCCAGAAGAAAATCCATTAAAAATAATACAGAAAACTGCCACTTCTTCACAAGAGAGATCCAAAGTAGCTCCCTTGATCTAAGTCATCTAACTTGGTTCATACAAAGAATTCAAGTCTTTCCAACTCCTTTTCCTACATTAAAACAAAACACACTTTCCAAGGATGCCTACACCAAGCTGCACAACTTTAGGCCAAATCAATCATCATGGATTGACTGGGATCCAGACTCATACTTGTTACCCCAGACCAGTGTTCCCTCTAAACTGAGTTAGTGTGAGCTAGCTCACAGTTTTTTAGCCTCCAGCGCATAAATTTTTGTCTCAGCTCAGGAAGGAGGGCTCCAGAGTAAACTAATTCATGCAGTAGCCAAATTGCTTGCTCACAACTTTAATGCCAGCAAGCTCACAAAGTAGAATTTTTGCTCACAAGATTCCACAGCTTAGAGGGAACATTGCCCCAGACATAAGCATACTTTGAATAATCCCATCATTTTTCATGATTTATCCAAATAAAAATATAGCCCCAGTATGCTGGCATGCCTAATTTACACTAATATTGGGGATGAGGCCTGAAGGAAAGAAGAGGAGCCAAATCCTCCACAGTTCAGTATAAGATCTGTATCTGTTTTGAATCAACACCTCCATGCCACCCACTAACTAATTGATAGAAAGAAACTAGGCACCCTCCAACAGACACCAGAAACCAAATAGGCAAGAGGAAAACAGTACCACAAAAGGAGGAGGAATTCTGGCATGATATAGTCCCAGTTCCGCAGGCCCTCAACTTCTAGCACACTGTAATCTAAACAGATGATCACAGACTGCACTCTATTCAACTGGATCATCTGCCAGGAATGCTTGGGCAGGAGAACACTGCCCAACTATATAAGGCACCCTCCAGAGGTATCCCTCACCTCTCATGAAAATGAAGCTTTATATGGGTTTTCTCAGAACTACACTCCAGTGAGTTCCAAGGGATCCAGTCCCCAAAAAGCATACACACCCTTTAAAGTATTAAATGATGATGTTCGGTATTAAAAATGCTCTCTTTTTTTAATAAAGAGGAGTCATGGCACACCTATGATACAGTTAGCCTCAAGCGGAAGATTTTTTTAGAGCGTGTTCAGAAGGAAATCTCTGGAGTCATCTCATCACAGCTCTGAGACTGTATATGTACACAACAGTTATTGTGAGCAGAAGACCTGAACTCCTTAACAATGCACCCCTAAGAACACTTTCCTGGGAGTAATCCCAGCTGAGCAGAGCAGGAGTAGTAGACGGGTTTAGGATGATACTGTTAAGCCCCTCTTCTATTTGTGGTGTAACTGGAGTTGAAACAAGATTCATTAACCAGAGTGTCTCTTTTCCTTTCGAGACCACAACGGTGCCCTTATTCCTCTATGGTAGTTTATAAACTCCTGAACGTGCGAACACGGTTCTTGGTTTTAAATAACCCCAAACAGCCCAAGAATACTTATCAAAATTTGCCTTTATGTGAAACCCACACCCAGTCAAAGTCCTAGAAGAAACTCTTAACACCAACTCCACAGCCCGAGCTTTCACACCGAGTTGCAAAAACATGCCCAGGGCCGCTGCTGGCTTACTTGTTCGTTTACACTCGAGTGGCTGGATTTTCTCGTTCAAGACGTGTGTGTTGCTAATAGCCAGGGAACTGGATCTCACAAGGCACTTTTAGGATTAAGAGCGATAGCTAATTGGAAGGCATGATCCCTTTTGATGAGGCAGCTGAACATGCCCTTAGTGGAAACGGGACAGGACGAAAGCCGGGGGGAGAGAATAGGAGAAGAGACGAACTAAACCCTGAAGTTATAAGGGAAAGTACGGAAAGGGGAGAAGACATCAAGAGCAGACACTGCGCGGGGGGTTAGAGTCGGAGACTCTCCCAGATCCAGTAAAGAGGAGCGAGCTGGAGTTCTATTCCTTACCCTTAGTCCACTCCACTACTTGCTTAGGGCTCCACTTGGTAACAGGCTCCATGCTCCTCGATCCAGGGCTCTGAACTCTGCGCCCCGGAGCTCCCAAATCCAGAAGGCAACCCAGCCCCGCTTTTGCTGGCTCTTTTCTCTCTACCCAGAGACCAGTTTCCCCCCTTTCAGACTCCCATCGCGGCAGGCAGCCACCAAAGCTCCCGCCCTCCCCGGCAGCCCCGCTCCGCCTCCTTGGCCTGAGCCCGCCTGCGGCTCCTCCTCCATGTGCTTGGAGCTCCTGCTGGGAAATCCGCCCTCGCCGCCTTTGGGCTTCTCTTGGCGCGCCTCCCTGGTGTCTCTCCGTTGCTCGAGATTTTGCAGCCGCGGTGCCCCCTGCAGGAGAGAGAAGTGTCGGGAGCTGGGCTCAGGTTACTCGGGTTGTAGTTCTTTCCGGCTGCTGAAGTGCAGCGTGCCGGCTGGAGCGCAACTTCTGAAAGGCAGCAGAGACCACAACGGGCGGCCATCGCCGCCCACGCCAGCCCAGTGCTCGTTTCAGACTTGGTGTTGGTTGCCAAATGCGCACATCTGCCGAGTTTGGAAAGGGGTGGAGGGGAACTCTGTCCAGGGATCAGAGTTGGGGTTGTTTTCTTTTTAGTAATCATGAAAGTTCTTGAAATATTAGGTGAATGGGGGAAATGACTTTATTGGGGTTTTTTTATAATATAGATCAAAAATTGGTTGTTCCAGCCTTCCCCCGCCATGCAAACAGAAGCACGCACATGATCAATTATGATGCAGTGACGACTGGAATTGACGGCCGCCTGCTTGTCTCTGGTGGGGGGGGGGAGTTGAGGAGAATTTAAAAATGCTTTTATGAACAAGCAATCGGGATGTATAAAAATTGAGGTCTTACCGGGAGAGTAAGCCTGTGCAACTTCAGACTGTAGATGGAAGCTGAAACGATTCAAATTAAGCCATCCAAATAATTTTATGTCAGTGTTCTACATACAAGGAATTTTGTTTTTGTACCAAGGATCCCCCTCATGGATCACTGCCTTGTCATGGCGAGGGGGCTTGCCTAGTTCAATGAAGCTGTGGGCTATGCCGTGAAGGGCCACCCAAGACGGACAGGCCACAGCAGAGAACTCAGACCAAGCGTGATCCCCCTGGAGAAGGAAATGGCAACCCACTCCAGTACTTTTGCCAAGAAAACCCCATGGACAGTATCAAAAGGCTAAAAGATATGACACCGGAAGATGAGCCCCTCAGGTCGGAAGGTGTCCAATATGCTACTGAGGAAGAGCAGAGAGCAAGTACAAGTAACCCCAGAAAGAGTGAAGTGGCTGGGCCAAAGCCGAAAGGACTGTGAGGTAGGGGGCAGGAGCCAGGCCTAAATAGGCTGGCTCCGCCCCCTATCAGTGTCTTCTTCTTTCTGCCTCTCGAGGAGGCAAATCAGCCCTCCCCCACCAGCGCAAGCTTGGTGGGGGTTGGGGCTCGCATTCTGATTGGAACTGCAAATCCTTGACTACTCCACTAATAGAACAATGTCTGAGTCCAGTGGCACCTTTAAAACCAACAAAGTTTAATTCTGGGTATAAGCTTTTGTGTGCATGCACATGAAATCTTATACCCAGAATTGAACTTTATTGATCTTAAAGGTGCCACTGGACTCAGATTTTGTTCTATTGCTTCAGACCAATATGGCTACCCACCGGAATCTACTTCACTAATAGTTCAACAAATGGAAGAAAGGTCTGTGAGGAATCATGGGAGTGGAAAACAATTTGGAAACTCCAAATCTTATCCACTTCTCAGGAGTTTGAACAGGCTGGTCTCCTTCTGCCCTCCCCTTTTTCCTCACTTTCAGCATTCCATATCTCCTGGAGCATATTCAGACCTAATCAGTGTGTGTGTGGGGGGGTGTTTTTTTAACATACAAAGGCCCCGTTCACACGGAGCATTTGCCGTGCTAAAGAGACGGATGATAGGCGGATTTTCCGGATGCAATCACACTGCAACATCTGGGAAGGTAGTGCTCCCATGGCTAACCCGTGGCTTCCTGCCAACGATGCGCATTAAAAAACTAGTACCTCCAAGGTACTAGGAAACGTTTGCCACGGGCTGCCTCCAGACGCCAGTGGTGTGATCGCACCGGCGCGCGACATTCCCCTCCGGTCCCTCGTTTACCCGCCGGCGCCAAGGGAAGGACCTGTTTTGGCCAGGGGGTGTTGCCAACTGGCTAGGCGAATAGTCTAGTCCACAGCCATCATAGTGGGGCCCCTCCCCTGGCAGGTGCCTCAGGTGGGCCCTGATGCACCTAACCATCTTGTGTGCAGCATCTGTGTGCATCCAGAGACTTGTTGCTCGCCCCCACAGCTGCCAGATTCAGAATGTTCAGTGTGGCTTGGTGCCACCATGGTAGGCCCAGGGGGGTATGGGGGTAGGGGACTGGTAGCATTGTTTACCTGTTCATACATGGCTGCCTCTTGGGATCCTAGCAAAGGATCCTCTGGAACTCAGGGGTGAACTCCTGGAGCCATTTGTAAGGTGGGGGGCATGACTGGGTCCCGGGGGGGGCATGGCCAGAATGGAGGAGTGTGCTGATTGGATGCACACTTAGTTGGTATCCTAAGCTCCTTGGGGTCTCATGGGCATGGCCACAGCTGTGGGGTGGGGAGTGAATTTGAAGGTACCATGGCTGTCAATGGGCTGTAATGCCATTTTTGCTGGCACAACTTTGTGTCTGCTGGGGGAGCCTTCCCACAATAAATTCCCACGCATACCTACCTGCCGCTACAACCCCTCAAATGCCCACATCTACGGCAGCAGCAGCAGGGTTTGTACTGTTCTGCCAGTGTGTGGCTGCAGCACTCCTGCATCACTGGGACTCAGTGGTGCAGCACCACTTGTGCCCTGTGCCAGCATCAACCATCCTTATGCTGGTGTAACTCCGAGTTATGCTGGTGTAGGGATCAGTCAGGTCCTTTTTCCGATTCATGCACGCACACACACACAGAGGATTGCTCTGCTAATTACCTTAATTTGAATGCTGAATTCCAGTAGTAAAGAAGTTAAGGTTTTGGCCATGGCTACCCCATCTTTAAGGAGCTGCAGTGGCTCAAGTGGTTAAGACGCTGAACTGCAGGCTGTGGGAGGTCAGTAGTTCAGCAGTTCAAGAAGCAAGTGCCGCATAACGGAGTGAGCTCCTGTCTCTAGTTGCAGCTCCTGCCAACCTAGCAGTTCGAAAGCAAGAAATTGCAAGTAGATAAATAGGTACCACTTCGGTGGGAAGGTAACAGCGTTCCGTGCGCCTTGGTGTTTAGTTATGCCGGCCACATGACCACGGAAACGTCTTTGGACAGCGCTGGCTCTTCGGCTTTGAAACGGAGATGAGCACCGTAACCCTAGAGTCGGATTCGACTGGCTTTCGAGCAAGGGAACCTTTTACCCCATCTTTATTTTTTCCACTGCTGCTTCCTTTATTTTGGTATATTTATTTCAAGCTGATTTCAACTTGAATATAAAAAAGAACAGTATTCCCTTCACTTCCATACTTTTAATTTTCGCCCTTGTATTCTTAGTAGAATGTGATCTCTCCTGTGAAAACAACCAGCTACAAAGAGACCACACATGGTCCTGGCCTCGCCCAGTTTGCTCGCTTTCTGGTAGTTACTTTTTCTCCACACCGTCTAAACATGACTGACGCAATCAAGAGCCCAGGTAACATGCCTCATTGTGTCTAATTTCTTTGTCAGACTCAGGCAGGTGCTGATTTGTTTGCATGTGGGTATTTTTCCTGGTTTCTATATAACTTTATCTTCTATTTATGCCATCTGTTTTGTTTTACCACTTTAATCTATTCATGAGTGTGGAACACTGATTTTTCTAAAACTGCAATTGACATCCATTTGTGCATCAACAAGCATGTTTCAGTGTAGTTCCACAGGTAGTGGGAGGGCTTTTGCCAGGGTTTTCTCACCATAAATTCTTTCCTTCTTACAGCCACCTAATGGTTAAAGGGAGAGCAGTCTTTGCCTCTGAGGTATTTGTCCTTCATTGACCACACTAAGCTTTGTGCAGTTTGAATAACTTACAGTTTAAAAAGAGAAAAATATGAATGCTGAGTATTTCCTAAGAAATAAGTCTCTGAAAGTAACCCACACTTATTTGGGAAGATCAGCAACTGGATTGTGCACAAGCAGGCCAACAGCCTGCAAAGGGAGGGGAGAGACAGTTAAAATGATCCATACACAGAAGCTTATTGCTCCTTGTGGATTCCAAAATGTTCTGAGGAGTTTTAGGATTCCAAACACATACTCTGTTGAGGCTGCTGTGAGAGCTTGGATTGTGAAGGTTCTCAGAGCTATTGACAAGATTAATGTGCTTGTGGGCCTTGCCATCCTTGAGGCAGAAGCCAGACTCATGTAGAACTGGCTGACCTAAAGAGGGTCAGAAGAGGGTCCCCATTGGAGAGGGGTTTTTAATTTTATTTTTTAATATATGTGTAGATAGAAAAACAGAGAGATAGATCTCTTCCATGTGTGCCCCCCGCCCGTGGATACTTATATCCATGCATCAGGGTCACACTTGCACTGAACTGATGTTTCTGCAAACATTTTGGGGTGATTGTGATAGGTTTTATTGGGGATAGGTTTAAAGCCCCCCCAATAAAACCTATCCCCAATAAAACCTATCACAATCACCCCAAAATAAAATTTTACCTATCTCACTCTTCGTGGCAGTGGTAGAACTGGGGAGCCACTACCAGGCCTAGCTTCTCAGGAGCTACCACCAGGCGCAGCCTGCCTGGAATCACACCTGGCAAGCCACCAAAAGCGGCAGGAGGGACCCTTGGTGGGCCTACCCAGAGCAGCTCCAGACAAGCCACCAAGAGCAGAGGGGCAGGAGGAAACCTCAGCGGTCCTGCCTGGAGCAGCTCTGGGGAAGCCACAAAGAGTGGGGGTGGAAGGAAGACTCATTGGGCCCACCAGGTGAGCCGCCGAGAGTGGGGAGGACCCTCTGCTGGCTCACACACCCAGGGCAGCACCAGATGAACCACCAAAACTGGTGAGGGGGAAGCCTCAGCAGGACATGCTTCAGGCAAGCTGCCAAGAGCAGCAGGGGGAAGTCACAGCTGGTTCACTTGAAGCAGCTCTGCACAAGCAGAGAGCAGCAGAGCCCAGGGGCCACACCAGGTCCAGCAAGAAAGTGTAGGGAGAGTCTTGTGAGCTTCTGTGTGTATCCAAATATATACACTTGAGTCTGGCCTGTTCCTGCCTGTTTTCCTAGTCCTGGTGAAATACTCTTTCCCTGTCCTCACTCAGATCCTATGATTGTTTTTATTGGTGAATAATTTGTTGAGATAGTATATGCTCCTAATTTAAAGCAGTCTAGTATCAGCAAAAAGTTTGGAGGATTCCCTTTCATTACCTGTGTCAGCCAGAGTTAAAAGAAAGCACAAGCATAAAAGTCATCTCTTTGTAACCAGCCAGTCTCAAGCAAAGCCTGAAATGGGGGAGGGGGTAGATGGGACTTATACCACACTATTTAAACAACTGAACATTGAGCTTTTATTGCCCACATGGATGCTGAGTTTCCAAGAATAAAGATCCTTTCTCTCGTCTTAAGATTTTTCATCTGCTGGAGCAGTAACCCCTTTGTTTTAGGTGGATTTTTCAAAAATATACTGCAGCTCTTTTATCAGAAAAAATCAATCCCTGGGTGTGGCTTGGAGGATGTGATAATAGAAGTATCACCAGCTGAAATTCTGCATCTTGTGTAGTTGGCAAGGCACCTAGATTCTACTTATCTGTCTTTACCAGAAACATTAACCCACTGTTTTTCTGTTCTATTTAATGAACGTAATGGTGGTTTCAAAGAGTTCAACTGTTGTCATTGCACTAATATTTACATGAAGTGCCAAGATGCTGGAAGAGATTTCCACAATTCTTTTTCTTATTCTCAATGGATTTGGGAGCCACACTGTGGGTGATTTCCCACAAGCGCTGCTCCGCGCTCACTCTTCTCTTTAGGACGATGGTACGTCTCAGTTTGACACAAGCTGCTGCGCGACCGCATTTTGCCCCGCAGCTTCATGCGATTTTCCCCGCGTCTACTCAGTCCTGTTTTTTGAGGATTGAGTAGACGCGGGGAAAATCGCACGAAGCTGCGGGGCAAAATGTGGGCATGCAGCAGCTTGTGTGAAATTGACACGTACCATCGGGGCAAAAGGGAGGAGTGAGCGCGGAGCAGCGCTTGTGGGAAATCACCCTGTCAGTTACAGAGCAGTACCTGCTGGTAGCAGTAGATTTGAATGCAGACTAAGAAGATGAAATTAAGTCCAGACACATTTCTAAGGACAAAGGGTTGACTACTGCAGTGCCTCCTAAGTAGGGTGGTTCTTGCAGAGTGTTCTAAATGGCACCTGTTGTAGAATACAGCAGTCTGTCTTTTTAAAGGAACAAGCTGACACAAACATGCAATGCCTATTTTGAAGAAGCTGCCCTGCACTTAATTTAAGGTTCTAACGTTAACCTTTAAATGATCTATGTCATGAATATCTTAGGGAGTACTTCTCCTGAAACAAACCTCCCTTCTAGATTAAGATTCTACAAGGTTTATATGTCATTTTACAATCACTGTTACGGCCTCAGAGCCACAGAAGGCTACAAAGTCTACATTGATTCAAAAAGGTTTTAAAGATTTATGTTGAGACACAGCTTCTGGTTGTGGTTTCAAATAGTAATTTTAAATTTTGTGGGAGTGTCTTGTGTCTTTTTTTGTAATTGCTATAAACCACACGGGGGAAGGTTCAACCAAAAAACCAATGTGTTTCAAAATTCAATTTTAAAAACCATGTTGATTTAATGATAAGCCATTCAGTCACAAGTCTCACATTTGTTCAAAAATTCATACAAGTGCCTTGGAGAGAATGTGTGCTGAAGTGTGCCAAGTTTGGAGTTTCACAGGCCATGGTGAACTGTGTAGGCCAAAGCATTGTTATCACAGTACTGGCAACAAAATCTGGAACACTAGCATAATTCTCCAAAACACTAAAAAGTGGTTATGAATTGGTCGTTAGAGCAGATTGAAAACACACCTATTAAAAATACTATGTCTCTAGACTGTACAATTTAAGAGTGGGTTAAAACACACCTATGAAAAGACTATGTCTCTGGGGTCCTTTGGCACAGCTTCAAAGCAGATTGGAGAAACCTTCTCAGTGATGTCAGAACAGAAATCATTTAGAAGTCTGTGTACCTTAAGTGCATCGGGGCAATCCACCATGCTGCTTAAAGTAGAATGTAAATATATATGCCTTAGATCCACATACAGGTGACAATGCAGACGGACATGAGTTATTGACTCAGCACATTTTTGTTTGCAGGGGCGGTCCTTAGAGCAGTGTAGAGCCTCACAAATTCCCAACTTGTGTATACAGAAACTCAGCTCAGGAAACATTTCATGCGTTTGATTAATGGGACTCTTATCTACAAATGTTCATGCCATAATAAATCTGCTAAATTTAATCCACAATACTCTGGTTTTTACAAATGCTGTAACAAACTAACAAATTGCTGTAACAAACTGACATAGCTCTTTGACTAAGCTGAGCTTTGTGAATTGCTGTTGTACTAATTTTAATCCACAGTACTCTGTTTTCAAAAATTGCTGTAACAAACTGACATAAATACCTCCTGTCCCCCAAATTTGTGACTCTAGCATATAGTCTGAAAGGGAAAGTTTGGCTATAAGGAGCCATTTTGGAGGGAAGAGCAGAAGCCTATTTCTGTAGTACTGAGGAGAAATCTCACACTGAAAAGCTGTATTTGAATCTTTGTACTTGCCCTTCTGAGGCGAGATTTAGAATCTCTTAAAAGCACTCAAAGCTGTTTGCTTAGGTAATTATTTCATACATTTGTTTCAGCATGTTTCTTTTAAAATTACTTGTTGATAGCAGTAAGGAATAAAAATGGAAATTCCTCTCCGGTCTGTTTTAATCAATGAAAGTATGTCAATCAGTGCTTACTCCAAATCTTAAACCGAAACCTGGCATAACCTTCAAATAACAGGCCTCTCTTCTTGTTGACATATTTTATTGCCAACACGTTGACTGACGTGTCTGGGTTGTTGGCATCCATGGTAGAATTTTTTTCCCCCATACTTTGCGTCTACTACATTGATGGAGTTGTTTACTTTGATCTCCCTGACTTCGTTAAGAAAGCATTTCTGCCTGTACTTCTGTGGCACGTTTTATAAAGTAGACCCTGAACTAGCTAAAGCAGAAAATTTTGTGTAGGCAAAAGTAAATGGGTTAGGCAAAAAAGACAGGCAAAAGTAAATGGCAGATGCAGATTAGTAAATGGTAAAGGAAAAGGTATTCCTTGCTCGAAAGCCAGTCGAACTACTACAAATGCTACCAGGATTTGTTCAACAAGGCATTGGTTTTTTTTTAATTTGCAAAAGGGATGCTGATAGATTTTAATGCAACTGGTTCCCACTAATAAATGGCAGCGCCTTCCTGAGGGCTGCACTATTTCATTCCTTTTGTGCCTTCTACAGGGGCAACTAAGACCACACGGCCATCTATAAGGCACAGACGGTATAGCAAGCACACCAGAGTTCAAACAACCGTGGCAACGTCCACCAATCAGACAACAGCAGCCAATGATTCTCGTGAGTGGCTCACACAGGTTCAGCTAATCACCACCTGCTGACCCAGCCGCTGTCCCTGGATACCATCATCCTAGAGAGCCAGTGGACAGGGAGGGAAGACCCAGCAACCGTGCAAGCCCAACGGAGTTATGTGGCCTGAGCATGCACCCCCAAACATAGGGAGGAAATACCCACCCTCTTCCTAGCAAAAGTAATGCCCACATGCAGACATCCCTGCTCCAAGGCACATGCACCCTGTGATGAACTATGAAAAACCACTCTGAGGGGAGGTAGTAGCAGAGGCTCACTCTGATTGGTGAGTCGCCTCCAGGACAACGGAAGCATCCATCAGGGGGCTGGGGGGGGAAGGAGAGCTGACAGTTGGAAGGGTGGTTGGAGGTGTTCTTTTTGGGGAGAGAGTGAATCTAATGGAGGAGGGGGCCTTTTGAGTGGCTGCCTTCAGAGAGAAAACACTCAGTCTGGGAGACAGTGGCAGGATGTCCCAGAGAGAGGGGCAGAGCAGACTCCACTGAAGGGTTGTGTCAGAGTAAAAGGTCAGACCCAGGTTAAACAAGAGACATCCACGCACACAAGGGCTAGTTGGTATTCAGAGCCTAATCAGGGGAACCCTAGTTTATTGGTTGTATAACTTCATTTGTTCGTTGCCAACTGTTTGCTATTATAAAACCTTTTCCCATTTCCCTGCCTTTCGTTAAGAATAAATCTTTCCTCGTATTTCATTTTTAAACCCTGCTATTGGTGCCATTCTTTCTTACCTGTCGGGAAAGGTTTGGGCTTTACCTGAGAAGGGGTCCTCACACACCCTTCCCCGAAAAAGTAACAAACACAAAAAGACCGGCCAGGTGAGAACCCACATCCCCCACACCCAAGACCAGCATCCTAGAGGGTACATTCACAGGAGGCATGCCATCAGACATTAGGCTCTCCACTGCAGCACTGACATCACCACCAGCAGCATGGGCCAGGCAGAGACCCTTGCACAGACAGGCATGGCTCAGTGGAAAAGCACTTGGATAGCATAGCCAGGACTCCTGGTTCAATCCCCACATGGAGACAGATGAGAGGCAAGCAAAAGTCTTGGAGTCCCCAAACACCACAAAAGGGGAAACAGAATGGCCCAGCTGATGGGCCACTCTGGAGATCCATCGTTTTGCCAGGGATACCATTCCGTAACTCCTCTATGCTGCACCCATTCCACACCCTGGGTCTCCTGTGCCTGCACCATAGTGCTTCATGGCTTACCAGATGCCAGCAGTGTTGTGGGGTGGTGGGACCTAGAGACCCCCCAAGCTAAAGCAGCCACACACACTCTTGAACCACCCACCAACCCATTCCCCGCTGAGCCGCACACAGCAGTCAGCAAAGTGTGTGTGGGGGAAGGGGCTAGGGACCAATATGTGGGGTCATATCCTTTGTGGATGAACAGAGCAGAAGTCCAGCAGCTCCAGAAAGATCAACAACAGTGATCCTTGCATGGGCATCCCTGAATTAGTGCCCACCCTTTTGGATGTCTAAAGGGGTAGCCCTAAGGGGAAGTCACAGATGTGGTGGGGAGGGGCCTGGAGCTTGTTGCATCTGCTCACAAACAAAAGACAAGGACAGAGTCGTAGAACACCCTGACTTTATTGAACAGCAAATCACAAAGAGGTCCAGGGATATTTTTGGGCAGGAACACACAGGAACGGAGTTCCGTCTGTCTTCAGAGTTGGCCATGCCCACTACTGCCAAAACCTCTGTGTGCGTGGCTACAGAGGGAAGGCCTGGAGAGCGACCCCCCCCCCCCGGGCCCCTCTGAGGGGGGGGGGCCCTGGAAGGATCGGTGAGGCATTTAAATGTCTCCCCGTGCCTTCCCCAGCCTGTTCAAGGGCCGGCTTGTCTGGGCTCCCCGCAGCCGTGGGGCGCCTGGGCAAGCCAATGGAAGGCAGTTTAAACTGCCTCCCCTCCCCTGCAAGGGCTGGCTTGCCCGGGCAAGCCAAGGGAAGGCATAAGGGTGTGGCCTAATATGCTAATAAGTTTGCTGTTGGATGTGGCCTAATATGCTAATGAGTTCCTGCTGGGCTTTTTCTACAAAAAAAGCCCGGAAGAGGTCCAATGAATAGGGTTGCCATATCCCTCTGTCCAGTTTGGCACATTGTCTTGACAAGCTGCTCACAGGAGCCATGAGGAGACAGGCTGAGCTGTCCCTAGCACACTCTATGGGGGTGAGGTGGACTTGCTGGTTGGAAAGCTGCCTAAGAGCAGATGCTCCAGGAGCTGAGCTGGAACCAGAAACTGAGCAGCACCAGGCATGCTCCCTGGCCTCCCTGTTGGATCACAGGAACCTGCACAGATGCTAAGCAGAAACATGCAGCAATGGTAAACAGCACAGACACTATGTAAGCCAAAACCATACATTTAGGGCTCCAGCAGTGTCTGTATTTCCACCTGGGGGGGGAGGCACCATTTGCCAGGGAATTCCCCCTTAGGTGCATGACACCTACCAATGCTGTGAGGGAGTGTTCATCAACTGCTCTATACGCTGCTGCTGCCGCTGCTGCACAGGGTCTCAATCCTGAAAGGCAAAGAGTCTCATGGTTGCTTGGCCAGCTGATCAGTGGGGAACAGTGGGGCAACTGCCAGGCAACCCAACCCCCAGTTGTGCCCTGTCCCCTGCCTAAAGGTCTGGGCACCCTGGCAAAGGAGTGAGCTAAGAACCCAGCATAGAGCTGCCAGAATCCTTCCCCCTCATCATAGGCAGCACTCCCAGGTACACTTCTCTGGGATGACGGTCCGTTGCATGACCTGGGACATGGTGCCAGGGGGACCCATATGCCCACACCACTAGCCTCAGGTGTGGGACCCAGCACTGTCAAGGCAGTGCCCAGATTCATCTGGGGGGGTGGGGGAGGCAGGTATGGACTCCCAGGCTGGGCCAGCTGGATTCCCACCTCTTGTGAGATTCATATTACTGTTTTCTCTCGCTAGATTTATTTCAAGCAGGCACCATGGTTTAACTGAGTCTCGTTTTATTAATATATTTTCATGGCTTACACAGTCAATGTGGAATCCACAGTAGCCCACAGATGCTGGCAGATGACCCTTGTAAAAATGCTCTTACATAAGCAGCATTTTTATGTAAGAGTAATCAGCATCTTTGGATGAGAATCAGCTGACTGTGTGCTCTGTCAAGCCGACCAGACTTACGAAGGAGAAATGTTACGCTCCCATTGGTCTCTGTGGGCCTCAAGGAACTAATAGTACAATATTAAGCAGAGTTACACTCTTCCATCCCCACTGATTTAGAAGGGGGTAACTTTGTTTAGGGTTGCACTGTCGATACCACATCTTCCCCAGTTCAATCCTGCAGACTTCCCCCATAAACACACTGAGCCCAGAAGCACATTAAACACAAATATAGTGATGAGCTATTTTTCTCAACTGCCCTGTGGAGCAGAATAAATGCTACAAGCATTATTCCGAGAAGGTTACACCGGGGAGACGGAGTGACTCACGGTGAGTCAAAGCCAAAACCAGGTTTAGACATCAGGTGGTCCTTAGATTCGGGCTTCTGAATTCAGGTTGCACTGTGCACTCATGCAGTGAGTCAGACTCATTAGCATAATTTCAACTAGGAAAGAAAATATCAGTAACATGATGTAGGCAGTAAAGGGCATCACAGCTGGGTGTCAGCCCAGCAGGCGACAAGTTTTAAAAAAACGAGCGATGATTCAAAAGCTGAATTAACATTTGCATTAGACGCCTACACGGTCTGTCTGATGAGTTCCACCAGTATCTGCTAAATTAAAACTACACACATTCTCTTCAGATATGAAGATGACCTGCTATTTAATATGAAGAGTATAAAGATGGCCTATGTGTGTGCGTAAAGTGCCATCAAGTCTCAACTGCCTTATGACAACCCCAGCAAGAGGCTTTCAAGGTCAGTGAGAAGCAAGGTGGTTTGCTGTTGCCTTCCTCTGTAGGGTCTTGCTTGGTGGTCTCCCTTCCAAGCACCAATCCTGCTTAGCATCCAATATTTGACGAGATTGGGCTAGATCACACCGCTTTCCCTTACATTCACACACACACACACACACACACATGTATATACCCAATTGCTTGGGTAAGGTAAAAGTAAAGGTTCCCTTGCTCGAAAGCCAGTCGAATCCAAATCTAGGGTTGCAGTGCTCATCTCCATTTCAAAGCCGAAGAGCCAGCACTGTCCGAAGACATTTCTGTGGTCATGTGGCCGGCATGACTAAACACCAAGGTGCACCAAGTGTACATATCAAAGTTGCACATTCAAATTATGCATTTTATAGCTGTTAATATAATGACAGCTTCCTTTTATTACTTAGCAAGCTTCTTGAAATCACTGCAAGTATAGAGACCCTAGTAAGCACAAGAAAAGATACAGGGATTATGGATTTTGTGTTTTTGTTTTTTCCAAGAGTTTCTTGTCTCCCCCCCCCCCATTTTATTGTCACAATAATATTTTAAGGTAAGGTAAAGGTTTCCCTTGCTCGAAAGCCAGTCGAATCCGACTCTAGGGTTGTGGTGCTCGTCTCCGTTTCAAAGCCCAGCGCTGTCCGAAGACGTTTCCGGGGTCATGTGGCCGGCATGACTAAACACCAAGGTGCACGGAATGCTGTTACCTTCCCACCGAAGCGGTACCTATTTATCTACTTGCAATTTCTTGCTTTCAAACTGCTAGGTTGGCAGGAGCTGGAACTAGAGACGGGAAGCTCACTCCGTCATGCGGCAACCCGGGAACTACTGACCTTCCAGAGCCTGCAGTTCAGCGTCTTAACCACTTGAGCCACCGCAGCTCTTGGATAGGAGCTGGAATGAAACAGCCAAGGAGACTGGAATGCAGACAGCAAAGAAGTTGAAGTCTCAGTTTTTGGAAGCTGGCTTGTATGGGTCATTGTGTCCAGGGCATGTTATTACCTGAGAGGGGTGCTTTAAAGGCTAGTATTGTTTTTGTTTGCTTCCCAAGCTCAACTTCCCTATTTGTAACTTAACAGATGTTACAAAACCAGTATTGACTCTCCAGTACACTCTACGCAGAAGAAACAATGGATTCTGCAGCAGCAGCTGCCCCTAAACTTTAATTAATATAAATTGACACCAGTTGGTGATGGAATCAAATAATAATAGCTACAGAGTTCAATCAGTGGCACTTGTTGCTTCCTTCCATCTTATATTCTAAAGTAAGAACCTCTGTAAACAAGCTATGACTGCAGACTTGCACAGCTTAACTTTACCCAGTAAAGCAGCCTGTGAAATCAAGATATAACTCAACTTAAGGGAAGGGTGATTCCTATTACAGTACCTTTGATCAGTCATGTAGCTCTATGAATTGGGATTAAAGTGGGTTGGTATCTAGTTATTTACTGCCTTCCAAAACATTCATCCTTTATAAGACTCGGCAATGGACACTTTTATTATTCTGCAGAATATATAAAAAGAGAATTTTTCAGAAGGGCATTTCTTTTTATAAAGGGAGTAGTCTTGTACTTTTAATGTCTGGGGAAATTTTAGGCAGTTCTGATTGCATGGTTTGTTGTATGCATTATACTGTTTGATTGCATTGTTTGTTGTGTATATTAAATCACATTGTTGTTGATTTTCAATGATGTTATCCACCTTGAGTCTCAGTGAGAAAGGTGGATTACAAACAATGTATAAAATGCCTTTTAAATAATTAGTATACATCTGATCTTGCTGGAATCATTGTCTGCACATTAATTTCACATAAATGCCACAAATGGGATTATATTGCAGTCTTTCTTCTCTGGTCAGAATTTCACAAGTTCTAACAAAAGAAGAGGTTGCTTTCCAATGACGTTTGGAAATATCCTTTTCCTCTAGCCCTATTTTCAGAAGTTCATATCCCATGTGAATTGAGGCTTGCACAGAATTTGAGCTGCTTTCAAGGGCTCTGCAAGAATATTTGGGGACACCTGAAATGTCTAGAAAAAAGGCTATTTCACTTGACGTTAGACATGCTCTACCTGCTCCCAACACCTGGGTCACTTTCCTTATTACAGTTCCTCTCTCATTTCATTGTGAGGATTGTGATTGTCATTGCACATGAATGTGCAGATATCTAAAATGGCCAAAACAAGAAAGCAAACTTGGAGGTGCCCACTCAGCAAGCACACATGGGTCACGGTCAGAAATTTGCTCCTGAACTCTGGAGAGAACAGCGCCAATCTGAGACATCCCCCCCCCCCATTGTTCACTCCAGAGAGCAAGGCGGCTTCCATACAGCAATGATTCTCCATTCCCCATTCATTGCCACAGCAAATCCAGAGACATCTGTCTGCCTTGGAAGCTTTTACTGTAGGTAGTATTCCGTGGCCTATGCTGATCTACTGCAATTCAAGACAAGAGGCTTCTTGGTGCATCTGGCTGAAGTCCTATATCCTATAGTTCCCTTATCCTATAGTTCCCTCCTGGTGGTACCAAGGCTTGATTCCTGTGTAGTATACTTCAAGCCTTAAATTTGGGGATATGGGATTGATACTTGATATCCATTGGGTGCAGAGGCTGCACAGTAGCAGACAGTGTACTGTCGGTGGCTGTTGCAGTAAATATTGCATGCCCAGCAACCCAAAAAATGTTCATCAGCTGGAACCAGCAGTACTATCTCTCCCCTCCCTCCATTAACTTGGTGGCTACCAGTGCATCCAGTCCTGGAACAGCAGTCACATGGAAATTAAAGATCCTTCTGAGGTTTCAAAGAAACCCTTCAGGTACTCCACAGGATTCTTGCAGCTGAGTGTAAATTCTTACAAATTTTATAAATCTGCAATATAAAAATCCAAATTTGAAGAATGTGGTCTAATAAACATTGGTATCAGTGATGTAATTTGATTTCAAATTTGAATTCTTAAACTGGGGAGAGGTCAAACATATATATTCATAATCCATGATTTCACACAATACAGTTTGTCATTTGTAAATCACCCATTCATAAGCCATTTATTTCTCTGTGTAATAAGAGCATGTTGCAACAACCCTAGTACGTCTGCCGCTCCTCCTTACTTGTCTGTTGTGAATGTAGGCATTACAAATGACATCCTCTGAACCTAAATAAGGAAGTATTTCACAACTTGGACCTGCATACAAAGGCTATAGTCCTGATATTCATTAGTATATCTAATCAATTTCAGTGAAACAGACAAGTAAACTTCTATACTTTAAGGGCAGCTCATCTAACACAGTTACCAGTAGTCAACATGATTTGAGGATGTAAATTAAGTCTTGGCAATTTTTGAAGAAAATGTATGTCTGAGCATGGAATGCAGTGTAATTATTTCAATGATGTTACCCGCCCTGAGCCCACCCGTAGGATGGGCGGGATATAAATGCAAATAATAAATAAATTAAAATAAAATAAAATAATGCATTTCAAGTACAGACTATAGCTCAGACTTTGAAGTATTCCGCAGGGATCCAGTGAAATCTGTTCACAAGTTCAGCGACTTTATCACACGTATGCTGCAGCTCTTCATTCTCAACTCAATCAATCAAGTTTATTACGGTCATAGACCAGTATAATAGAAGACAAGTAAATACAGTTAAGGGAGCCGTAAAATTATAAAATATAATGGCATCTAAAATTATAAATAAGGATCTAAAAACTTTAAAATACAGAAATAATAGAATCAAAATTATGATCAAAAGTTAGGTTTAGGCCTATCTATACTTTATCTCTTTCCTAGTTTGGTATGCCAACCAACCAAATTTGGCAACCATCCTAGTCAGCTTTTGATTATCTCCTGCCAGCATAATTGACAAAAGTATCCTTCTATTACGACCTGGAAAGCAATTAACTATAGGCTTGATCAAAACTTCCCTGATATTATGATATATAAGACAATAGAAAATTACATGTTCCAATGTTTCATCAGATCCCATCCCACATATACAATTTTTCCTCAATGATCTAGTAAATCTGGCCTCCATTATGGCTGAGGGTAAGGCATTGTATCTTAATAGGGTAAAAATTCTTCTATGATTGCTGATATCTAAATATTTGATGTAAGATCTCACAACTATCTTGTTAAGTGTACTTACATCAAATACAGGGCTCCTAATCCTACTCACGTCCATCTCTTCATTTAAGAATCACTCTAAACACTTGAGTGAGGATGTGTACATTTGTTTCCATGTTAAATATTATTTTTTTTTTTGTTTCACTAGTTTCCATATGTTCATAACTCCCAGTGGATAAATGCAAATGTAACATGGGAAGGCCAGTTGAAGAGCAATCAATAGCTCTGGTTTATATGTTATCATGTGATTCCTCTCATAACATATCCCTGTCATTCATTGGATGCTCATTTCAAAGAGATGACAGGACATAAAAGAGCAAAGATCCTGACTGCTGCTTTTTTGATTCAAACCCTAAACCAGAATTGAATGACAGAAGCAAGGACATGGACTGGGTTTCCACAAAGAGGTCAGATGGACATCTCTGAGAGTCAAACAGAATGGGTCTTATTTGTGTGCTTTTGCTCCCCATTTATTCCTTCCAGGGGTCATTTTGTAGAAAAAGAGGTGCAGGAGCTCATTAGCATAACTCATTAGCATAACTTATTTGCATATGCCACACCCCCTGACATCACCGGATGGGGGGGGGAACGTGCAGATCTGTCCTTGCAGAGGAGGGAGAGCTTGTGCCTGAATAAAACTTGGTCTTAAAGGTGCCACTGGACTGTTTTTGGATGGGGGGGCACTCTGCAACCTACCTGCCTGCTTCTTGCTCTTACTGAGGGCTGCTGGGAGCAGGGGGTGGGGCTTGTTGCTTGTGCCCGCCCCCTGGGCTCTTTACTGCCGGAGCTCCGCTCCTGTGCGCTCCTGCAGGAAATGACCCCTGATTCCTTCCAAAGAATTTACCTACTCTTTATTTTCTAATTAGCTTTGTTTTGGGGAGATTTCCCCCTTATCATCTTATTTAAGCTACAGAACTGGGTTTATTGTTCCGGGTAACTTATTGCACTGGTGATTTCAGGGAAGGTTGACTAATGCCCTGACAAGTTGCTACTCAGTGTGGCACAAGGATAATTGGTTATCATAGTAGAGGTATAGTGGGTAGAGTGTTGAACTAGGACACACAGGTTCGAATCCCCACTCTGCCATGGATAGGGTTGCCAGGTCCCTTACCTGTTGCAGCGGGGGGGAGAAGCTCCTTGTCTGGGAGCTTCGCGCACCGCGATTACATCACCTGGAAGTAACATCATCACGCTAGGCACATCGCCGATGGACACTCTAGCATTTAGCTTGAAAACTCTATGGTACAGTGATGTCATCATGACATCATCATGCCGGGCATGTTGGCTGGATCTGGGCACTCTGGGGGCAGGGTTCCCCCCGCCAGCCGGATACAGGCCAGCAGGTTGGGGGCCCTTTGAGCAGGGAAACCACTGCCCCTTCGGGGGACCTGGCAGCCCTAGCCATGGAAGCTCACTGGGTGACCTTGGGCCAGTCATACTCACAGGCTAGCCTACCTCACAGGTTTGTTGTGAGAATAAAATGCTAGAGAGAAGAATGAGGTGAACCACTTTGGGTCCCTCCCCACTTGACAGAAAGGCTGGCAATGCAAAGCAAACATCACCCTTTGGACAGGCAGTTGTGTTTGCTCTTCAACCCAGGCTAGCCCTTGGGAACCTGACCAAGGGACTGTCACTGTAGGCCTGTATTGCCAGGAGTTTCTGAATTGTCCACTAGGTCTGTCCAACTGCAGTTGCTCTGAGCTTCACCTCTGCTCTCTTACACTGGCAGGGGTAGACCCTTAGCCGCCCCTGTGGTGAAGAAGAGTTATTGCAGGACAGTGATGCAGACATGCTACTACTAGGCCTTCCTGCTTCAGTCAATAGATTAATAAACCCCAGGTAGCAGAAGCCTACAGCAGTAGCTGCCATATTTGCCCTAGGGGCACCATGACACTGAAGTGAAAAAGGATTTGGAATATTTGCACTTATGACCGGCTCAGAGTATGAGTGGCCTGGTTAACTAGTTAAACTTTGTCTTTGACTGGTCAATGGAACAGCACGTTCTGCTTTCTGCACTTCAGGCTCCAGTTTCAGCCCTCCGGGCATGGCCTCATCAAGCCATTGACCATTATTTTGCTGGAACTTTGGAACAGGGCTCACAATTTGTATTGTTGTAGCTTGTGGAGTCATACTCCAGGTGTCCTTTTAGCATTGGCATGACCGGGTCACTAGCAATGGCCCATAATAACACAAATTAATGGACAATCAAATCACCTAGGAATAGTAAACCTGTGGTCGAAATAGTTTTAGAGCTTTCTGGCAAGACTCTGATGCTGTGGTTTTGAGGACTGACCCTGCTTTAGAGTACAAATAACCGTCTTCTGGCATTTTAAAGACTAATGAATTTATTGTGGCATAAGTTTAGAGGGGTGTGGCTTGTATACGTGTCTACTCATTTCTTTCCTCCTTACTCAGCCTGTACATTTTGTAAAATAAACACGCATTACAAGAAACATCACAGATCTGCGCTATTGTCCATTTACAAGTTGCCCTGAAATATCCCATCTACTTGGAGAAATTAGGCCTGAAAAACAATATTGACATTTTTACAACTGACTCCTATTTTAATTATTTTTGTACCTTACCATTGTATTTTATTCTGTTCATGAGTTATCGGTATCATTATATTTATTATTAGAAGTAGTTGTCATTACCTGTTGATAACACTTATTTTGCTGGCTTCTGAATATGTAGCTTGTACACAGAAATTCAGGAAGAAGGAATTCACAAAAGAATTGCATGACCGTTTTTCATGATTGCATGAACTGGCATTTAATCACAGCTGTCCAGATTTTTGCAGAGGAAGAGATCAGTTGAGTGACTCAGTGCTTTACATCAACTAAAGCCACAAAATGTTGTGTTTTTTTAATGAGAACTTGTAAAGCATGTTAGAAGGGTAAAGTAATTATCTGATGTAATCCTTCTTAAAATCTGTCTGTTCTTCCAAAAATAGATATATAGATTCCCTGTGGAACATTAATGTTCTTAGCAGAAGCCTGGCAACCTCCTACCTACAGATCCAAAACGTCATGTGTACACACTTGCGATAAGAAGATGACTATTTCCTTTCCAGTGTAGAGGACCAGTCAAAATAAGTCAGCAAGTTTAGCGATGGTCAAAGAATCCACTAGACTCTGCAATATTCATTCTAAATTTATGCAGGCCAAGAGTATTGCTGTCCCTTTGTGCAGAAAACACTTTGGTGACCTGTTCCTCAGTGAATAGACTTCATGAACTAGAAACACAAATATGGCTTCATAATGGGAGTGCCCATGGTGGGACATACAGCAGCAACATCAAATGCATTTTATTTATGCTGGAGGCTCTGTGCCAGATCACCGCAGACTGTGACAGCAGCCATGAAATTAAAAGACGCCTGCTCCTTGGGAGGAAAGCGATGGCGAACCTAAACAGCATGATAAAAAGTAGGGGCAAAAGTCTGCATGGTCAAAGCAATGGTATTCCCAGTAGTCATGTATGGCTGCGAGAGTTGGACTATAAGGAAGGCCGAGTGCCGAAGAATAGATTCTTTTGAACTATGGTGCTGGAGAAGACTCTTGAGAGTCCCTTGGACTGCAAGAAGATCAAATCAGTCAATCCTAAAAGAAATCAACCCTGACTGTTCCTTGGAAGGCCAGATAATGAAACTGAAGCTCAAATACTTTGGCCACCAAATGAGAAGGGAGCACTCACTGGAGAAGACCCTGATGCTGGGAAAGATTGAAGGTCAAAGAAGACGGGGACGGCAAAGGATGAGATGGTTAGACAGTGTCATAGATGCAACAAACATGAAGTTGAGCAAACTTCAGAGGACGGCGGAAGACAGGAAAGCCTGGCGTGATCTGGTCCATGGGGTCGCAAAGAGTCGGACTCGACTGTGCGACTGAACAACAACAACAAAATAATAATAAGAAGAGATTGGATTTATACCCCACCCTTCACTACTTGAAGGAGTCTCAGAGCCATAGGCGTAATCTTCGTGGGGGCGGAGGGGCTTCAGCCCCCGCCGAAATTTTCAGGAAGCTGCTCAGCCTCCCCCGGGAGCCACCCTTGCTCCTAGCAAAGCAATGCCTCTGGCCCAGCCCCAGTCCCCCCCGGGAAATTGGAAAGTCTACACCCTTGCTCAGAGCGGCTTACAATCCCTTTTCCTTCCCCTCCCCACAACAGACACCTTGTGAGGTACAGTGGGGCTGAGAGAACTCTCGAGAACTGCCCTTGAGACAACAGCTCTGAAAGAACTTATGACTGACCTAAGGTCACACCAGCAGCTGCATGTGAAGAAGTAGGGAATCAAACCCGATTCTCCCAGATTAGAGTCCGTGCTCTTAACCACTACACCAAACTGGGTCTAAGGTGACAACACTGTTGGAAGTCTTGGGCATTTTGCGAGGTAATTACCTCATTCCCATGTATTTTGATATCACAGACGTTTATTCTCTCATTCAGACCTGCAACAGGCACAGTTTCCATAGTTTGTGGTTCCTGACAAAACTGAGGTTCCTTTGGGTTTAAAAATGCAGAGACAACATAAGCACAAAGGTAGCCTTCCCTGACACAGAGATGGCCACTGTTCACAGGTATGTGTGCCTGAGCCCACAGGATTTAATACAGGGTCATGAAAAGCCATCTGTATCACAGAAAAAAAGGCTTGGCACCAAATTCAGACACAGAGGGGCATCTTGGCATCACATGATGCTTCAAGAAATTGCACAGGGATTCTTCAAGGCCTTCATTTGCCTGCTATGCAGATGCTATAGATAAAGTTGCCAGCGGGCGGGTGGGGGACCTTATCTGGTTGCTTCTTGTCTCCAGCAGAATTGGCTGCTCATGTTGCTTTTCATGCCATGGAGATAAGTCTTATCACCTGCCAACTCCTGTATTTCAAATGGCTATTTAAGACACAAGTAAAAAGCCAGTTGAAAAGTTGGCAACCTGCACTCAGAGTATGGTCTATGGACCTTGCTGGTCCATGTCTAGATGCAAATCTCCTGGGAACCCCCTCAGTATGCCACCTTCAGTTTCATGATGTAAAAAAAGGTAGGATGGAAATGCAATAGACAAATGAAACTGCCATGAGGCTCCAAGATAGGAGAGCGGGGGAGGATAATAGGTGGGGGGGGCAGTGGTACATTTTAATGTTAAGTTCTATATCCTGCCAAGCACAATTCCACAGATCCCCAAGGGCAGCCAGTAGAGAAGAGCTATGTACTGTCTCTTGGCTCAACCCCCGCTTTTCTCCATTTAGAACAGCCAGAGGGTACTACAGGCTTGTAGTAACAGCTTATAGTGTTATTATAATCCACTCCCAACAAGGATTGCCTCAATTTTGTCTCTTCACTTGCTGCTGATTACTTTCTGGGTTCAATTCAAAGATGCTGGTGCTTACCTTTAAAGCCCTTCATGGCCTGAGGCCCGCATACTTGAAGGACCACCTTTCCCTGCATATCCCCATGTGGCAGTTTCGTTGTCCTCAGCTGGATCTGTTGTCAGTCCGCCCCTTGTCCAAGGTACTTTCAGCAACAGTCTTTTCAGTGGCCTCCCCATACCTCCGGAACACCCTCCTGGAAAAGGTCGGGGGGGGGGCTTCTGCTCTCCTGGCTTTCCAGCAAGGATGCAAAACAGAGTGGTTGTGGAGAGATTTTGTGGTAGCCCTTTAAATCCACCCAGCATTCGCACCTATGTCGGGTCTAATTGTGTGTATGATTGCAGACTTAAATAAATAAATAAAATTAGGGTTGCCAAGTTGTTCTGACTCACCGGTGGGGGAGCGTCGCTTCGGTCCAGGAGCTGCTGAGGGGTGCGCGCGCGCGCAAAGTGTGCGCACACCACCAGAACATCACAGGAAGTGACGCACGACGTAGAGCATGTTGGGGGCGTGGCCCCAATCGTTGGAGGGAAAACCATAGAGTTTTCCCTCCAACGATTGGGGCCACGCCCCCAACGTGCTCTACGTGGTTGCGTCACTTCCTGTGACGCACCCAAGCTGCGCTTCGGGGGACGGGGTTCCCTCCGGGGCCTGATTCCGTGGCGGCGAAAATCGGACCTCCAAAGCGGGGGGTTACCCGCCCCCACTTGGCAACCCTAAATAAAATGGAATTTCTTCCATGTTTGATGTGGGAAGGCCCAGCCATTTAACTGTAGCTGCCCCATTCTAGTGGATGCTCCGTTGTATGCATTCTATATAATTTTGTGTAAACCAGAAAGCCAACAGAAGGTCATTGTTGTGACTTTAGAACAGACTATCACTCTGATCCATTCTGTTAATATTGGGTATTTATTCTTTCATAAGAACATAAGAGGAGCCCGGCTGGATCAGACCAATGGACCATCTAGTCCAGTATCCTATCTCACACAGTGGTCAACCAGCTCCTCTGGAGGGCCAACAACAGGGCACAGAGGCCGAGACCTTGCCCTCATGTTGCCTCCTGGCTCTAGGATTCAGAGGTTCAGTGCCTCTGAATGTGGAAGGTTCCCTCAGTCATCATGGCTAGTAGCCACTGATAGACTTATCCTCCATGAATCTATCTAATTCTCTTCTAAAGCTATTTATTCCTGTGGCCATCACTACATCGTCTGGCAGCAGATTCCACATTTTAATCACTCTGTGTGTAAAGCAGAATTCCCTTTTGTTCGTCATTGGATGCCCTTAAGTTTTAGTATTTTGAGAGAGGGAGAAAAATTTATCTTTGTCAGTGCTCTCCACCCCATGCATAATTTTATAAACCTCTATCATGTCCCCCCTTAGTCATCTCTTTTCTAAACTGAAAAGTCCCAAACTCCAGCCTTTCCTTACAGGGAAGGTCCTCAACCCCCTAATCATCTTGGTTGCCCTCTTCTGTACTTTTTCCAGCTCTGCAATGTCCTTTTGGAGAAATGGTGACCAGTGATGTGCACAGTATTCCAAATGAGGCCATACCATAGATCTCTACAGGGGCATTACAATATCAGCCATTTTATTCTCAGTTGCTTTCCTAATAATCCCTAATATACAGTTTGCCTTTTTCACTGCTATAGCACACTGTCTTTAAAAAATTACTGCTTGTTTGGGAAGTTGAGTGGGCTCATCTGCTAAATATCCCTGGGTTTTAAACGTTACTTCTCTTCTACAAATAACATTATTTCATTTAATAACAGTATAAAGATGACCAAGGAAGTATGCCACTAGTGGCATTATCAAGAGTAGTTATTAGATTATCACTGGTGAAATAAGTAATTGAATCTTTGTTTTGCGAACATTGATATGAAAAGGAAGAAAAATAATTCAATTCCTTTAGCACTGGTAGTATACATGGGTCAAGTCAAAAAGTCATGGGGCTAAACCAAATGCTCATCACTGGCAGGAAAGGTAGGTGTTTAAAGTGTTATTTGATTGCATGGTCTTAATGGAAGTCACATATTTTACCCTCACCATTTTACACCCAATCCTGATTTCAAGAAGCTAGGAAGTATTTTCCATCCTTATTTGAAAGGTAAGAACTAAACCAATGTGTGCAGTTCATGGATGATAAAAGTATGTATGTTCTTAACGGGCTGGTTTACACAGCAGTTTTTCCATGCTGAGATATGGTATTGGGGATCCAGCACCCCCAGTGTTCTGAACCTCTGGGTTTCTGCCAAGGGGGCAATGAAGTTGCTGCTAAAGGAGCACCTTCTCCGCGGGCTGCCCCCAGGGCACGAAGCAAGAGTCTGGACTCAGATCCTGCACTGCTGGCATCTGTCAGTCAAGTCTGGATGGTGTATGGCCCTGCCACCCAACTAGTAGGAGACATAGCCTAGGTATACTCCCAACAGCTGGCCACATGGAAGCTACATTGGGCAGTTGCCTGAGGAATGAGGGCAGATCTAGAAGGGCTAGCAGCCTTCCGATATGGAGCTGGGGGAGGGTCTGCTCAGGCTATGAGTAGCTGAAATCGAGGAGGACTCCCCTGCTGGTTCCTTGGTCCTACTGAGGAAAAAAATTCACCCATCTGAACTAAGGACTAAGGCAGGTAGCTGGGCAGGCTAGAGGCCACAGTACCATCAGCCATGCATCACATATGGAATCAATTGATCTTGCTTTGGTTTTGGTTTTTGGGTGTTGTTGGGTTTTTTGCTGTATGGAGAAGTGCTGTGTGGCTGTGAAGTACATTTGGAGATCCTGGTTTTTCACTTGACAGGCATATTTTACATAGGATTGTGCTCTTGCTTTGACTCACATCGTAATGAAGCAGTACATTAGGGTAGGATCATGTGATGAAAGAACAAGAAGACCATTTCAGTGACAAAGTCTTGCAACGCATTAACAGATTTATTGTGGCATCATACCATGGCTTTCTTCAACCAATGCATGATGAAGTATGTGACAACAGCTAGCTGAATTGATAAAAAGTCTAGATTTGAGTCCAGTAGCACCTTCGAGACCAAGAAGATATTTGAGGTATAAACTTTCGAGAGTCAAAGCTCTCCTCCTCAGACTCTCAAAAGATTATACCTCAAAAATCTTGTTGGTCTCTAAGGTGCTACCAGATTCAATTCTAGCTCTTCTTCTGCAGACCAATGCAGCTACCCTCTGAAACTATCTGCATGATAAAATGTCTATGGCCTATGGTATAAAACCATAATGCAAGGGCAATATCCAACTCCCTGCATGCATAGGTTTCCTTGCCAACTGGGTAACAATGGGCATGACACTGTGCTTAAGTATTAAACAAATAAGAGCCACACCAGCAGTTTGGCTGAAGGCAATTTTACCAGATGGTAGTTAATTATGCTATTTTCAATTGCAAGCTCCTCCTGCACTGGTTTTATTACCTGCTGTTTGACTGTGAATTACGGTAGACATGCAGAGAACCAGCAAGGACTTGCAGGGGCATTTCTCATTTCTCCTCCCCCACTGTTTCCTCCTTCCTTTTCCTGAAAGCTCCCAGACCTCTCCCCTTTTCCTGTGTCCTTTCCTTCCCACTCACTAGCCCAGTGGTGGCCAACCTATGGCACGGGTGCCAGAGGTGGCACTCAGAGCCCTCTCTGTGGGCACGCGTGTCATCGCCCCAGCCAGGCTCAGACCATCATTAAAGTGTCGAATTCTCTGCCAAATAATATTCAGTAAATGAAAGCATTTGGGATTGCTTTCCTTACTTTGTTTGGATCATCTTAAGTTAATGTATGAGTTGTTTTTTCTAAAGTAAAACCTCAGTATTCAGGTAAAATTGCTGTGTTGGCACTTTGCGATAAATAAGTGGATTTTGGGTCGCAGTTTGGGCAGCTTATTCTCCTTCCCTCTCCCTGGCAGACTTTCCCTGGGAAAATTCAGGGTCAGGCTGGGCCCAGTTGCACAGGGGGGACTCTCAAGGACTTCTGGGAGGGGCACTCACTTCCCCTGTATCCCCCTCCCCACACTATTTCCCCTTTTCTTTCTCCTGGCAACCCCTGTATCTTCATGCTTCCATGCTTCTTTTTTTCCTTCCCACCCAGCCACCCACCTTTTATCTCTATGCTCCCATCTTTAACTATATTTATTATTTATTTACTTCATTCATACCCATTTATAAACCTTTTTTCCACATTTAGAACCCAAAGCAACGTATAGCATTCTCCCGTACTCCATTTATCCCAGCAACCCTCTGAGGTAAGTTAGCTTGAGAATGCTGAGCTGGCCCAAGGTCACTGTGCGAGCTTCCATGGCAAAATGGGGATTCAAACCTGGGTCTCCCATATCTAGTCTAAAGTCACCCAGTGGGTTGTGCCAGGCCTGGCCCTGAGGAGTCTTCCGTGGAAGGCCAAAACAGCCCTGGAAAGGGCCCTGCCTCCACCTGATCTTTTACTGAGAGAAACCAACATGGGAAGGCTGGCAGTGCGGTAGTTGCCTAGCAGTGGCCACTGAAGGCATTCATTTCTTAAAGATATAGGACTTCTTTTATTATTTTGGGAGGTCCCCCCCATTTTTTTCAGAATTTTCTGCAAACCTGGGGCTGCAGTCTCCCAATTTAATTAGCCACATTGACAGATACATTGATTATTCAGTGACTATCAGGGAGCAATTATGTAAATGAGGGGAAGTGCTGTCAAGTTTCAGCCAATTTATGGTGACCCCATGGATTTTCAAGAAATGAACAGAGGTGGTTTGCCATTGTCTGTCTCTGCATACAAATTTTGGACTTCCTTGGTGGTCTCCCATTGAAGTACTAACCAGGGCTGACCCTGCTTAGCTCCAAGATCTGATGAAATCAGGCTAGTTTGGGCCATCCAGATTAGGGCAATTGTGTTAACATTTCTAAAAGTAATACAGTGTAAAAATACCTTTTAAAATGTTAGTGCTCTCGGGAGGGGCTCTTTTAAAAGTTATGGCCGCCTTTTCAGGCTCTGCGCCGGAGCACCGGGCCTGAAAAACGGCCTGCACAGCAGCCGCCCCCATCCTCCCCTCCTTTTTCAGGCTCCCCGCTAGAACGCAGGGCCTGAAAAAGGGCCAGCTGGATGTCAATTTCAGCCCCATTATATCCTATGGGCCATTGAAGTCAGCAGAATGTCAATTTTGGCCCCATTATATCCTATGGGCCATTGAAGTCAATGGCAAAAACATAGGGTATATTCTGGGGGCTGGAGGGGAGGGAGTTTGAGGGAGAGGCTCCAAACTCGCAGGGTAGCTGCTGGAGCCTCTCCCCAAGATACTCCCCAAGATACCTCCCCAAGATACCACCCCCCACCAGGGGGTCCAATTCTACGAGCCCCCAAACAGGTTGCCCCTATCCCCTCCATTGTTTTCTAGGGTGGGAAAAAGTAACTTACACTGACTTAATGATTCACACATAAGACAGGAAAGGACAGGGGCTGGTTCAGGTATGAGGTTTAAGGAAGTCTGTCTCCATTTACTTGTAGGAAATTTGCCATGCAAGTGAAAGCAGATTTTGACATCAATTGCTTCTAGAAAATACACCCAAGAGATACATCCAAACTTTTTACAAGTTTTTTTGAACTCAACTAAAGATGTGTACTACTTGGGGAGTTTCCACCACTGGTTGTTAACAGCCAATTATGCTTCTGCATTTCCCATGCACTCATGATGTGCATTCATTTGTTTTCTAGCCAATTCTTGGTTTTAATGGCTGGAAAGCAATCCAAATCTTGAATTTTCTGATTCTTATTTCAGACTTGTAATAAAGTGCCATCTAATGCATGTTAACTATTAAAACTTTTTAAAAAGCTTTTGTTCTAAATTGTAACTTAAAAATCTTCTCTCAAATGAAACTTAGTTCTCCTTCTTTATATTAGACTAGTAAGAAGGCTCGTTGCGGAAAGAAATGCAACTCGCTCTAGAAAGAGAGTCTACAGAGAGAAAGAGAGTCAGAGGAAGGGATGGATGGATGGACGGACAGGCAGGGGAGGAAAGACTGGGGTAGGACAACAGACTCAACCAAGGGAGCCAGACTCAGAAGAGCTTGAAAGTGAAATCTGCAAATGGGGGGGGGGAGAGAGAGAGAATCGGAGGAAAGGGGGGAGACAGAAAGAAATTAGACAGGCAGAGAGAGAGAGAGAGAGAACAGATGGAAAGGGGAGATCCGCAAAACAGACTGCAGGGGGAAAGGTCCCAATCCGAGCCTACTTACTTGCACACAGTCGGACTTCCAGGTCAGTGTGCTGATGACAGGGGGCTGGAGGTGGCATCAGGAGGAAGAGAGAGATGGACAGATGGACAGGCTGAAGGCAGAGAGCAGAGTGAGGGATGGAGAGGAGAAAGCAAGATCAAAAGACAGGCAAGGCAGAAAGGGAAAGTGGGGGGGCGTTAAGAAAGTGGATTGCTGAGGGATCTGAATTTGAATGCATACAGACCACAATTGCGTATAGACTTATTTTTAGATATTTGGAAACCATTTATAGACACTTGTGTCGATCCACCATCACTGTTGTTATATTTTTCTTTTGTCTTTATGTATATCTTTAAAAAAAATCTTATTCAGTTGCTGGGTTTAAGTTTTTTTCTTTGTCCTTTCTGGGTTTTTTAGAAAGTATTTAAAAAAATCCAATACAGGGAGAAGCCTTAAGCATTTGAATACATGATATGTCGTGATCATAAATTGCTCTGGATCACTGAACAGCATAAAAACCTATTCTTCTTCCAAAGAGCTTGCATTTTGGCATAATGATAGGATACAATGAAATAAAAGCTTTACATACCTTGGAAAGACAATGGGGAGGTGATTTAAAAAAAAACCTCTTCAGGCCTCTGATGAAGCGTGCTGTGGCTCAGAAAGCGTAAGACAAGATTAAGAAGTGTCACAAGGCTTTGTTTATAGCAGCCAAGAATATTGTGGCAGTTAGAAATTTCACAAATAATTTATGTGTGAGAGTGTGCTTATGTGGGCTTATGGATGTATGCTCAATGCACATCTAACTTTTGTCCCCACATTCCGCTACAGATCAGAAATGCTTAAGGACAGCAGGCTCAGGGTTTGCAAAGGTAACAATGGTGTCAGCATGAAATCTCTTACTGTTCTGCTCCTACACTGAGAAATCTAGCAGTAAACAATCAGACAGAAGTAACATCAGTGCAGCAGGAAATACTTATATTACAGGCACCTGCCAAGTAAATGAGGGAAAAGGAAGAAGGCAAGACAAAAATGGGTGTGAGGTAGGAACATACCAATATCACTGGGGGTGGCACCGTGCAACAAAATGAATGCTGCACAATCACTTTAGCATGCCCAAATCAAACCCTCCAGTATTTCAGAGATCATGCTTGTTGTAACACTACAATTCTCATTCCAAGGATCACAGCCTTGGTTCCCCACCTGCCACTATTATACATTGCTGAAGGCTCCCCTCTGTCTGTTGAGTTCGTTTACTCCATCTGTTTTAAAGGTGATTAAATATATACCTGAAAAATATAATTGCCCTACAATGTGTGTGTGTGTGTGAAGTGCCATCAAGTCACTTCCAACTTATGTCGCTCCACCACAACCTCCCTGCCACAGTTGAAACAGTGAGTGAACTCGAGGCTCCATGCACATCTTCGAGTCAGGTTTTGGATCATTTCAGACCGCTCAGCCTAGAAGAAGTTGACAAATTGCTCCTAGCAGTTCACCCTACCACATGCTGCCTTGATCCGTACCATCATGGATAATTATAGCTGGCCATGATGGGTTTTAAGGCACCCTAAGGGAGTTTATCAACAAGTCCCTCATAGAGGGACAGTTCCCGGGGTGCTCAAGTAAGCAGTGGTCTGTCCTCTCCTGAAAAAACCATCTCTGGGTCCAGCAGAACTGGCCAATTATTGGCCGGTTTCCAATTTGCCCTATTTGGGCAAAATAATAGAAGGGCGGTGGCGATTCAGCTACAGAGCTTTTTGGACGGTTTTCACCCTGGACATGGGACAGAGTTGGCACTGGTCACACTCATGGATGACCTTTGGAGGCATCTGGATCAGGGCAGATTAGCAGTGCTGTTGTTGTTGGATCTATCGGCAGCATTCGACATGGTCAACCATCAGATACTGATCCACTGCCTCACTGATATAGGATCTCAGGGGCTTGCCTTGCAGTGGCTCGCTTCCTTTCTCCAAGGTTGGGGACAAACGGTGGCACCAGGGGAACAGCAGTACAGAAGGCACCCACTGGATTGTGGAGTGCCTCAAGGGGCGATGCTTTCCCCGATGCTATTTAACAACTGTACACGCCCCCTTGCCCAGATTGCCCAGAGGCATGGGCTGGGATGTCACCAGTACGCTGACAACACCCAGCTCTATCTGATGTTGGGTGGCCGGTCCGACTCCAGACCGGAGGATCTGGACCAGGCGTTACAAGCCGTGGCTGGTTGGGTTCCTGGGTCAGCCAAGACCAAGGGGATGAGACAAAATCATTAGCCAGCAGCATAAGTTCAGTCCAAGAGTATGACAAGGGAAGCCAGCCGAGGGCCCAAGAAACAGAGTTCAAACAGGTCCAAGAGGCATTGTCAAGCAGGTCCAGGGTAAAAGCCAAAGGTTCAGGAATAGCAGCCAGAAACAGATCCGGGTGGTGTTGGTATGCATCTCCAGGAAGGTGACAAGTTGCTCCCACGCCTTCCTCCTCTGAGACCCCATCCTTTATTGGCAACTCACAGCTGGGTTTCCTTGCTTGCAAGAGCGCTGTCCATTATCTCCAGGTGTTCCTCTTGATCTGGCAGTTACCGGGCAGCAAGGCATGCACTCCGCCTCCTCTTGAGGAGCTCCAAGTGCGCCCACCTCCTCCTGCATTCCACTGGCTCTGGGGACAGAGGAGGTGAGGCAGCGTGTGAAGTTTCTCTACGATCTTGGGTCGTTGAGGCGCCACCTCTCTAGGTTGTCTCTTCCGTGTTCCCAGTGCTCATGGGGCTGGAGTGTCCACTGTCCTCATCAACTGGGGCACTAGGACCTGCCTCTTCTGTCTCAGGGTCATTAAGGAACATCAGCTGGCTGAGTCTCAGAGGTGCTGATGGGGCTGTTATCAGCATCACCTGAGTGCTCTTCAGTTAACCAACATACAACAAGTACCGTGAACAGATGATTATTTGTTGTTCAGTCGCACAGTTGAGTCCGACTCTTCGCGACCCCATGGACCAGCTCCCGCCAGGCCCTCCTGTCTTCCGACGTCCTTTGAAGTTGGCTCAATTTCATGTTCGTTGCATCGATGACACTGTCTAACCATCTCATCCTTTGCCGTCCCCGTCTTCTTTGACCTTCAATCTTTCCCAGCATCAGGGTCTTCTCCAGTGAGTGCTCCCTTCTCATTTGGTGGCCAAAGTATTTGAGCTTCAGTTTCATTATCTGGCCTTCCAGAGAACAGACAGGGTTGATTTCTTTTAGGATTGACTGATTTGATCTTCTTGCAGTCCAAGGGACTCTCAAGAGTCTTCTCCAGCACCATAGTTCAAAAGAATCTATTCTTCGGCACTCGGCCTTCCTTATAGTCCAACATAATAAATCATCTTAATCAAAAATCATCTCCAAGAATCTCAAAAGCTATTGTACAACCTTTAATAATAGTCCTCCTCTGTTAAATAAAGTTTCAAGAGGGAGGACTCCTTAAAGTCTCTTTATAACATGTGCTCGTGTCTTCCTCCAACAGAGGTCCAGATATCCTTCTATTTCTGAATCTTCCTCAGGGAGTTCAACAATAATTTTCAGCACAAGGTTGCCACATACCAAAGTTTTAATCCAAAGTTCTCTTCAATGAACGCTGCAAAAAAAAATTTTTATGAGCTACAAGCCTCCTCCAAAGTGAAAAGCACGTGTTGTTTCCTCTCCTTCATTTATACCCCTGTGTTGGTAATCTCCTTCCCCCTGTGGTGTCAGTTTAAAGTCCTGTTGATGAATTTCTCCAGGTTTCTGCCAAACACATTCTTCCTCAACCTTGACAGTTGAAGTCCATCTTGTGCTAGTAGCTTGTTGTCCAGAAAATCTAGTCCCAGAATCCAAATCGCCCCTGCTGGCACCACCAACGCAGCCAGTGGTTCACCTCCATTATCATCTGTTCCCATCATATTCCCTTTCCTATGACTGGGAGGATTGAAGAGAACACCACCTGTGCTCCCATTCCCTTAAAGGGACCCCTTTAAGTGCTTCTGGATGGCAGGGACTGGCCTTTCCCGTGTGCTCAAACTCCAAGTGGCACTCCTGCTTGGAGATTGGGTGCCTGACCTGCACCTGCCCCTCTCCATCACCTCTGCAAATTTTAAAGGGCCCTCCAGCTGAAGGGTCCTTTAAATCTCTCAAGAGAGAAGGGAGAGGGGTGCCTGCAGGTGTTTAGGCTTGGGGGTGGGGGTTCCCCCACCAGCCAGCTGGCTGGTGGCGGGTTGAAGCCCAAGAAATTGGGTAAACCCCCGCCGGGCTGGGGGGTCTGGCAACCCAACTTTAAGGCCCTAAATGGCTTGGGGTCAGAGTGCCTAAAGGACCATCTCCTCCCATACTGTCCAGCCTCCCAGTTAAGATTTCCTTTCAACCCCTGAGTTCTGTGCCTCACCTTCAGGGGTGAGGTGCGTGGTGATTACAGGGCATTTTCTGTGATGCCACCTTCCCTTTGGTGTACATAATTAACAGTGTGCATAATTTTTTTCTGATTCTCACCACCAGAGGTCGATTCGGGGGAATCGCCGTTCCCCCAGGTGAGGTGCGGGGGCGGGGCACACGACGAAGCCCCACCCCCTTCTTCCGGTCACCCTCTGCTTCCCGCCTCATTCAATCACAGGAGAAAGCAGAAGCAGTAAGGTGAGTAGGCTTCCTCCCCCACTCCACCAGTCTCTTCCTGCTTTAACCCCTCCCATCTCCCCGGAGGCGTGCGCCCCCGGAGAAGATCTCCCCCCCTGTCCCTGCCTGCCTCAGCCGCTCCGTGCAGCCCAGGCAGAACCCCCCCCATCTTCCCGTACCCGGAGGCATGCGGAGCCCTGCTGCAGAAAGAGTTCCTGCAGGGGACCTTTAGCCGCCATGGCAAGCTGTTTCGGAGAAGCAGAGAGACAGAGAAGAGCAGAGATATTTTTACGCTCCCCCCCCATCGCCCTCCCTGCAGATTGACTCTTATTGGATGAGGAGGAATCCACCGCCCCGCGACCCAGCTGCAAAAACAAAAGAGAAACGGCCTGGCAAGGAAAGTGATAGTTGGGATGGAAAAAGTCTTCTTTGGCCCCGCATTTGCAAGTGTCTCTGATGGCGTCCCAGGGGGTTGCAATATGGAGCAGATGTTCCCTCTGGGGCGGGCAGGCGCAGAGAGTGCAGCTCTCACTGACCCGCCGGGAAGCCTCTGCTCCCCGTGTCTGCTGCCGAGGAAGTGGCAGGCTGGAAGCAGAAGAGGGGCAATGGGAAGAGCAGGCACTTACGGGGGTTGGAGGCAATGCTCCCGCTAAACTATGGGGTCTTGCGAGTAAAAAGTCGACTCTGTGAGCTGCTGGTATTAAAGTTGTGAGCGAGCGAGGAGCCCTCCTTCCTGAGCTAAGACAAAAATGTGTGAGCCGGAGGCTAAAAAACAGTGAGCTAGCTCACACTAACTCTGCTTAGAGAGGGCACACTGGTTGGGGGTGGTGGGGAATGGGGCTAACAGGCACCGGCGGGTCTTCTTCGCTCCTTTCCAAAACTCCCCAGCCAGGTGCAGATTCCCCCCCCCTGCTGTGGGTTGTGAGGAATTCTCCGGTTTCCTTGAGGGAGCTGGCTTGAAGAACAGAAGAGCCAAGAGCTGCGATTCCACCCCTGCCACTCTGAGCCGTCCCCACAACAGCAGGACACGTGCGTCCCGCTCCAGGCAGGGAGAAAGGGGGGAGCCATACGTCTGAAAGGCCACCCACCCTAAAGAAAACTCCCTGCAAACCGAAGATCAGCCTGTCAAAGATAGAAACTCCCTCCCTGCCGTGCAAGTTATTTCTTTGCAAGAAGCCTCCCCCCCCCCAAGTGTCTAGGTGGCACAGCCCAGCCTTCCCGCTGAAGGTAAACAGACCAAGCCGGCCTCCAAGGGTCTGGTCTAGTTATGACACACTTCCGGTGATGGCAGGGGCCGTGGCCTTATGACACACTTCCGGTGATGTCAGGGGGTGTGGCCTTATGACACACTTCCGGTGATGGCAGGGGGTGTGGCATATGCTAATGAGTTATGCTAATGAGTCCCCCTAGCTCTTTTTCTACGAAACGACCCCTGCTCTCCACACTCAGAAAAATAACACTTGGCACCTGGATTGCACATATTTGTTGTTTGGAATGGTCACTACAGCATACCTTGGCAAAGTGTCCAGGTGTTTTTTTTTACAATAGCAGCACTATGCTGTTTCTGTAGGACATCTTGCGTAGTTTGCAAGGTGCTGTGTAGAGCCACAATTTTTGTTGAGCTTTGAATTGCTCATTTTCCTGCCGTAGCCATGAGTCCACATGGAGGGTTTCTGCAACAACTCTACACTTTGCACTGTGTCTCTTTTAGCCAAGCTCATTGTTTTGACTTCTTCCACAGACGTCTCAATTTGGGTAGAAATCCTTATGTCTTTTTCCAGTGAGCGGTCTGGTTCTAGAAACAAGCATTAATTTATGCAAGGCATATTTGCTTTCTCAGTAAATTGATCTCTAATCATCTCATCTGCCATATTTCCCAGATCACAGGAAACAATCAAGTCTCTGAGGGCAGAAATAGTGTTGTTTCTCCAGGTCTCTGTTCACACTAGTGAAATCTGTATTGATTAGCTACCATATTCTCTTTGGGCACAAAAAATCCCCCCTCTTTAATGCAGTAAGTGTAGTCTCAACATCTACAAGGGGAAAGGCATGGAAAATATGCTACCCTTCTGTTCCACGACAGAAGCAGTGCACATTTTCTTATTTCAGAGACCTCTAGATAAATATTTGCTGCCAAATTATTATAAAGCATCTGAATCCAAGTAGTGAAGACAATTGCTCACCTGGGCTTTGAAGAAATGGTGTAGGTGGATTCAGGGGCAGAAGAAACATCTGAACTGATCTCTGTATTCTGGATATGTTGTAATTCCAGAACTCCAGACCCCACCTAGAGGTTGATAACCCTATGTGGCCACAATGTTCTATCATACAATTTGTCTGGAGTTGGACCTTCACCCGGACTTACCCAAGCCACAGCAGGTGGTTATAAGTCCAGCCCCAGCCTTCAAGCTGCCAACAGCTTCTATGGCCACCCTGACATCAAGAAGGCCAGCAGTACCAGACCTGGAAATGTAGAGCTCCTATGTAGAACTGTATAGCCCCTTTATGGGCAGCAGCTGGCCCAGAGGGGCTAAGCTATCAAACCAATGGAGAAAAGGTGTGGGAGGTTAGAGAGCGGTGTTGGGTATGTTCATTATTAAGTCTGGCCCATATAAGGAGCCAAACAGCTGGCCAGGGAGAAGGCTCCAGAAGGATGAGGATGAGGAGAAGTCTCAGTTAATCCCCTCCCCACCCTGCATCTGAGGCCTTTGTTGGCTCCGGGGTCTTGGCTGGAAACCACTGAGGAAGACAGGGAGGACCAAGCAGTCACAGACCTCCTAGATCCCTCACACAACTGAATACAATTTAAATTCAAAGCAAGGTTTATTGTGGAATTTGAAGAACATACATAGCATCTGCTGAATCCCTCAGTAAACCAGACTAGGCCTAGGTCCAAAATGCTCCCTTCTACTTCCTTTTTCATGTCTCACCATATTACATCTCCCAACCCCAGGGCTTTTTGGGGGGGGAACGCACCAGAATGGGGTTCCAGAACCTCTGTGACAAAATTCTTTTAAAAATATTTAAAAGTTCGGATTGAAAACTTCATTTTCCTCTTGAGAGTTCCAGCACCTCTTTAAAAAATAAATAAATAAAAAGCCCTGCCCAACACTATATCTGAGAACATCGCAGAATGCTAGCAAGTTGCATAATATTTTAGCAAGGCAAGCGCAAAGGCAAAAATGTGGACAGTAATTGAAAAGAGGCAGAAACCCGGGGGGGGTAAACAAGGAAAGCTGCAGAATATCACACATGCACACAAAGTGTATGATCATTACTGGCTGATTTGTGTCAGAGTTCTCACAGGGTTTCTGTTGTGGGGAGGGGAAGGGAAAGGAGTTTGTAAGCCGCTCTGAGACTCCAAGTGAAGGGAGCGGTGGTGCAGGCAGTATGACGCCTGCGGTTAACATCAATAGCGAACAGCCACAATGGCTATTCGAATCCCCACTGCGGCCGGGTTGAGCCCCCGGCCCCCAGCCCAGCTCCCGCCAACCCAGTGGCTCTAGTAACAACAAGAGGAATGGGTACCTGCCCTAGGTGGCAGGGGGCACCCTCCTCCTGGCTCTGTGCCGGGAGTGCGGTCGGCAGCAGCGGAGAGAGACGAGAGAAATGGCGGCTGAAAGAGTCGAGCGATCCAGGGAGGAGGCGGCCGAATTGAGTGGAGCCGGAGCGATGTGGTAACGTGGGACGCAGCACGGCAGGAGCCGACGGGACGTTTGCTGGAAGCTGCGCCTGAAAGCAGCGGCTCTCCGAAGGAGAAAAAATCGTCAAGAGCCTGCTCGGACTTGGTCGCCCGCCATCCGGATCGCCGAAAGGAACAACGAGGCCGCCAGAGAGGAAGAAGGACTATGCCGCATGGGTGCTGGTAGGATATCCCCTCTCCAAGAGAATTGTGGCCCTAGCTAGGTATTAACTATGCAGTAGTTTATTGTAAACCGCTCTGAGACCCATTAGGGGTCTTGGGCGGTATATAAATCCCATGTAAATAAAATAAATAAAAATAAAATAAATCCAATCTCCTCTTCTTCTTCTTCTTCTGCTTCTGCTTCTGCTTCTGCTTCTGCTTCTGCTTCTGCTTCTGCTTCTGCTTCTGCTTCTTCTTCTTCTTCTTCTTCTTCTTCTGCTTCTGCTTCTGCTTCTGCTTCTGCTTCTTCGAAGGCATGCTGTAGTTCTGTGAGGGATTGAGAACTCTTGCCACTCTTACCCAACCAAAATTTCCAGAATTTTTTCAAGATAACTGTGACAGTTAAATAGTTGATGGGGTCTGAACTGGCAGAGACTGATCAAGAGAGAGATCTTGGAGTTGTAGTAGATAACTCACTGAAAATGTCGAGACAGTGTGTGACTGCAATAAAGAAGGCCAATGCTATGCTGGGGATTATTAGGAAGGGTATTGAAAACAGATCAGCCAATATAATAATGCCCCTATATAAATCAATGGTGAGACCTCATTTGGAATACTGTGTGCAGTTCTGGGCACCACACCTTAAAAAAGATATTATAGCTTTGGAAAAAGTGCAGAAAAGGGCAACTCAAATGATAAAAGGGTTGGAACACTTTCCCTATGAGGAAAGGTTAAAGCGCTTAGGGCTCTTTAGCTTGGAGAAAAGACGACTGAGGGGTGACATGATCGAGGTTTATAAGATTATGCATGGGAAAGAGCAGGTAGAGAAAGAGGTACTTTTCTCCCTTTCTCACAATACAAGAACCCGTGGGCACTCCATGAAATTGCTGAGCGGTCGGGTTAGAACGGATAAAAGGAAGTACTTCTTCACCCAAAGAGTGATTAACACATGGAATTCACGGGGGGGGGGTTCAACAGTGGGAGGGCTTCTAATGTCCTGGCCCCACTGGTGGACCTCCTGATGGCACTGGTATTTCTGGCCACTGTGTGATACGGACTGGATGGGCCTTTGGCCTGATCCAACATTGGCATCTCTTATGTTCTTATGTTCTTATGTTCTTAGTTCTAAAAAGTCAATATACGTTTATAATGTGTAGCTCTTTTCCATCCCCAATTCAGTTTTATTACTAAAGTGTTAAATTAGCCGTGGGGGAAGTTATTGTCTGGACGAAGCTCCTCTTTCCCCAAATATTATTTTGTCTGCCATCTGGCTTGTCATGTGCTTCAGTGTTTTCCTCCAGGATTACAGATGAAAAGGTGATTTTATCTGCACCGAGTATTATTAATGGTCTTTCCAAATGTTCTAACAGGACTCCAGTTACACTTCAGCATATATACTCTGAAGTTGAACTCTGGAGTCATTTGAGCTAATGTAAGCCAAGCCATTAAAGCCTACATACATCCTGTTTAGCTTGCCATGAAACATGCACACATCTTGTAAAATACCTACAAAAGATACAAGTCTAGCTATGTGTTTCAAAGTTCAGAAACCATTATGCCAAACATTTCCCAGAAATGCTGTCTTTTTGAACTGTAAGGAGAGATGAAATCCTGAAAATGCCTCCAATAAAAACTTCCTTTCACCACCTGTAAAATAAATTGACTTTGTCACTCCATATAAATATAATACCCATAAAGGCAACCTGTGTTTGTGCCATGATGCAATTTTGTAGTAGCTTTTTGATTACATCCTTTATCCACTACATATTTGTGTGTGTGTGTTTTTAAAAAAATTGCAAGTAATTAAAAGTGTGGTAACTCAAGCAAGTTCATCATTGGATGGTTGCTTCAATGTATGACATGGCTATGACAGATTAAATTCCCACAGGTAGTTTTCATATAGCTTTACACCCAATACCTTACAAATCCTAATTTCTTAAAGAAGCAAAAATGAAAGACTGTACAACTGATTGGGTGTAGTTCCTTCCCCTTACCATTCCCTTAGTTGTCATCTTCTCATCATCCATTGTCTCCTACTCTGTTAAATTTACATTGTGAGCTTCTTGGGCAGGAATAACTGATTACGTTCCGCTTATTTTACTATGTAAAGCACTATGGTACATTGATGGCCCATCATCATCATAATCTTCATCATCCCTCCACTGAGTCATGCACATGCATATGTAAATCTGTTTCAAAAAGAACACAGATCCACAAATATGCAATTAAATTAATTTCAGTAGAGACAAGAAGGGTAGGAAACAAAATCTATGTAAGTGGGGGCAGTCCTCAGAGGGTTTGGGGGGGATCTTTTTCTTTTCTTTTGGTTAATGGGAGACAGCACGGTGTAGTGCTTAGAGAGAGTAGAGAGATCTGTGAGAACCTGGGTGAAATCCCCACTCTGCCTTGGAAGCTTGCTGAGTGACCTTAGGCCAGTCAAACATTCTCAGCCTCATCTGCCTCACAGGGTCCTGGCAAAGATAAATGGGAGGAGGGGAGAATACTGTAATGGGAGGAGGGGAGAAAAGTGGAGTATAAATAGCTAAACAAATAAGGTACAAACAGCATGAAGAGACCAACAGCCTGAGGAGTCAGAGGCTTGCTGATACAGGATCCCCAGAAATCACTCCCCTTCAGTCTGCAGAAATCCCCTGCTGGTTCCAACCCTTTGGTCAAAAATCAAAATAATGAATAAAAAGATACTGAGGAAGAGAGCCTGTGTCTCAAGAAGAAAAGAGTTCTGAAGCTGCAAAGCTTTACTGTTTCAATGTATTGTCGCAGTTTTCTTTGTTCTTTTATTCTCCAGTTTCTACACCTAAAACAATTTTATAGTGCTGTCTGCATGAGAATTATGTAGCCAGTAAGGTACTGGGTCTGAGAGCTGGAAGAACCCTGGAGAGAACCAGTTTAAAATCCTTGCTTACTCTGAAATTCACTGGATGATGCTGGTTAAAATCAACAACAAATGCTGCTGATCCTGTATATTTTCTATATTTATTCCTAGTGCTGAAAACTAAGGGGGTGGAGAGATTAATCAAGACACTTCATTGCTTATTTAGCTCTAGATATGCAAAACTTTGCAAAAAAAAAAGAGTGCTAGGAGGCAGTCCAACAGAAGTGTGCTAATGTGAAGAGTTAGATTTTTATACATAATATATGTCAAGCTAAAATTTGGGGGTGCAGTGTTCAGTCACACAGTAGTCGCAACAAAGTTTCACAACATCATGTAATATGTGTAAGCTCCAACACATCAAAGACACAGAAAGAGGGCAAAGGGTAAAAATCTATCAGCCTGTCCTCTAGAATTTGGGGGGGGGGGGGTAGTCTGCTGCATAGCACTTTTTGGAAAGAGAAAACTAAGCTGACATGGTGGTTTAGTGGATTAAAGCATTAGACCATTCCACATCAGTGCCATAGGTCAGGTCAGCCCCTTTCTACTGTCAAGTCCCATCATATCTGGGTGAGTTTTGTTTCTGGGAAAGAAGAAAAAGTACTTTAACTTTGTTACCTTTGTTCCAAAAGGCCACCCCCCCCAAAAAAAAACCCACCAATATATACACACACCCTGACATATATGATTTACTTTCTGATTGAGTTTAGCAACAGGTAGAGCAGATGATAGAGTGAAACTGGCCATATAAAAGAAGGTCCCCTCACCATAAAATCAATGCCCAGACCAAACTACTGGACCTAGAAACACAACATTTTGGGAGAGCACTCCTACCATGGCGTAGATGCTCGCTAAGAAGGGATTATTAGAAATTCAACCCCTAAGTGGGTCAAAAGGGGTAAAATGTGCTCCCCCCATTGATTCCTATGTGGCTGTCAGGCTGCTGCCTCCTTGCAACCTCCACTCTCTGATTGGTCAGCTGCAGAGCTCAGCGTTCTGAGGTTTAAAAAAAAACAGTTACAGGGGACTGCAGAGAGCTAATGACAGTTGAGGAAATCAGGAGTGGCCAACCCCCTGTGAGGTGAAACAAAGCTGCTTGCCCAGCATCCCTATGACTTCAAACATGCTCCCCCCTCCTACACCCGACAGGCAGTTGTCTGTCAGGTGCAGCAGCAGTTGCAGGGTGCTTAAAGCCATGAGGGAGCCCGCCCCAGCAGCCTTAGTGATCCTGCCAGCCAGTGTTCCGTCTAAGCTGAGTTAGTGTGAGCTGGCTCACAGTTTTTTAGCCTCTGACTCACAGATTTTTGTCTCAGCTCAGGAGGGATGGCTCCAAACAAACTAATTTATGCAGTAGCCAAATCACTTGCTCACAACTTTAATGCCAGTAGCTCACAAAGTAGATTTTTTGCTCACAAGACTCCACAGCTTAGAGGGAACATTGCTGCCAGCCCTGCCTCCACAGTGGCTTCTAATACTCCTCCCCCTCCCGCACTGGACAGGCAGCTGCCTGTCAGGTGTAGGAGAGGAGGTGGGATGCTTACAGCCACCGGGGAGGTTTGCTCAGCAGGATTGCCTTACCTCTGCTGCTGGCCCAGCCTCCCTGATGCCTTTAAACATAATTCCCCCCAACACCAGACAGGCTGGTGTCTGTCAGGTGTAGGAGCAGGACCAGGGTACTTTAATTCATCAGGGACGCCGCTAAAAAAGCCAACATGGCAATTGAGTTAATGAATGTTTATGGGGAGATAATAAAGGACATTTCTAGGAGCCGTTTTGATGCGTGCCTCACTCATGAACCTGAAGAAATGTCCACCACATTACCACTCCCTCATGCCAACTCCCCCTCACACCTCTCACCTCTTACTGCCCCCAAGAACGCTCCTGGCAAATGTCGAGCCAGATATACCAACGCTACAAGGAGGAGGCAATTTAGGAATGCAGCAAAGACATTTGCACATAGTACTCTTGTGGGGCACTGAGTTGTGCAGGCCAAGTACCAGCGAGATCACCCTGAGGTGCTCAGAACAACACAGTCTCCATATGAGCAAAACAATCCAGGAACACAAGTAGAGAGGCCATCGCTTTCACGGAAGGTGTCAGGAGTTAACTTAACAGACGACTACTTCTTAAATGGACAGTTCTATGTGGCCTGCTCCAGAGTGAGCTCACCAAGCAGCCTGGTGATCCTAGCACCTGAGTGCAGAACCACCAATGTGGTCTACAGAGAGGTCCTTTAGTAGAGAGGGGGGGAAGTACGTATGTCTCACTTCATTTTTTACACTACAATCTTCTCCATTAGAATTCCTACAACAAATGTTACATTTCAGACTTCACATCATCAGTATTATAACTGGATTTATGGAACTTAAATATCATAGCGAAGCACAGGTATCAGGCTAGTAATACATAAAAGACATCATACTTACACGCTTTTTTCTCATGTTTAGAGAAAAGATGAGAAGATTTAGAACTAGTGGACTAAGATAGCCACTGAACCAATGTTTCACCTGATAGACATGGTCTAGAAATCTCACTGACTTTTGGAAACAGCTGGAAATATTATAATGATGGATTTGCAATATTAAGTGAGTGTATGAAATTCTGGACCTCTGCCAAAATACCCAGAGGCCCTACAGGGCAGCTTACATTTCAAAGCTTCATTATGTCTTTGCTGAGAAAGCCATAGTCAGTATTCCCAGTTGTAATTCCAATTCAGTCCCTTTTGTAAGGATTAATGTCCTGGGTCTGGGAACAATGCAACATTTCCACTGGCAGAGCAGTAGATAGAACTGAGGGGTTACCAGTGGAAACTAGCAGTGCAGAGTAAGTCTAGTAAAGAAAAAGGAGGGGGCACAGATGGCATTTTCATCTGTATACTAATCACAGTTTTATAATGAGGATTCCCCTCCCCCCAATACATTTCTTTGAGAAAGAAAATCAGTACTTCCAGTCCAATTGACAACAACCTGGGGGGAAATGCTCTGTCCTTTTAACAGAGACTTACTGTGTGGAAATGGGCAGGTGAAACTTCATGGCATGGAGGTAAATAGCCAAGGAAAACCAAAGAGAAAGAAGAAACAAGTAAAGTAATCAAAAATGTTGAGAAGAACAAATAATGAACTAGTGAAGGAGGGTATAACTTTAATAAATCATCCAGGAATACCATTAAAGTGTGTATGAAATATAGTAAATTAACATTTTTTATTCTCCAGATTGTTGGCAACCAGAACTTTCAGGTCATTTCATGACTATTGCTAGATAAATCAAAATGATTCACAGGTACCATTTAGAAGCTGATTAGTTGCTTGGAGGACAAGGGGAGGATACTTGGAATGGTAAGGTTTAATCCTTTCCTCTCAAGCCTTCCCAGTGATGAAATTGTTAGCTGCTCAGGACACAAGAGACAGGAAAAGTAAACTAAGTCCCCCTGAATAAGTGTTCCTAACCCTTTCTGGATTGTGTACAATATAATAGTTATGAAAAATAGGTCTCATAAATTCTAATTAAACTAATTAGTTTTGCGTTCCACAGCAAGAGTATGGCTTGCCCGAACCTGGCCATTATCACAGTCAGAGGTAATCTGAACACACGGTAGAAGTCCAAATACCAGGGGGTGGGGAGGGTTACAAAATCACAATTTGCCCAGTCTTCTGAATTCCTTCCTGTAATGCCAGGTTGTACCCTAAGGAAAGCTACATCCTTTTTCCTTTGGAACACCCTTGTATTCAACCTGGGAAGCCAACACTGCTAACAGCACAACTGGGATACATTTCTCAAAGTGCATCCGACTCTCTAAACTAGTTAGAGAGTTACAGCCCATCATCATCCTCTGGGGCATTGTAAGGAATCTTGGGATATGACTTCTGGGTCCAGCGTTTCACCACTCGGACGCGTCCTGTCTAGCTCTGATGGAGACGCGCTGAGACTCGGCAGACGGGAAGGGTCCGAGAAGGTCCCGGACTCTCCTGGGGTCTTTGTAGGAGACCCCCAGCCTGGGGAGCTGAGGAGAGCCTCTTCCAAGGTGATGGCCAAGGAATTGAGGCTCACCTTTTCCCCAAAAGGCCCCATCATCGCAGAGCCAATATGGCGACCAGAGACGAGTACCAGAGCAAGCGGACACAATCAAAGGTTTAAAAAACCTTTAAAAGTGCCCAAGGCTCCAAACTGTGAGTTAAGCAACGTTCAAGTGTCACAAAGTGAACATGAGCCTCAGTAGAAATTAGAAGCGCCTAACGTGGGTTGAGGGGGAACTCAAGATCCCCCTCTTTCCCAGTAAAATCTGAAAAGTGGTTTTAAATCGAGAACAATAGACTTTAAGCTAATCTAAACTGAAGAAAATCTTAACGAAGTCAGAAACTGCATGCTAGTATAAAAACGATTAAAATCGGAGAACTTTTATCTTGTTTTGGAAAACTTACTTCTTGTTGATATTATGGCAGGGAGAGGGCGGAAAACGATGCCGGAGAAAAAACCACTTCCAGGAAACAATCAACTAACGACTCCCTCCCAGAACCAGGAAGTAAACATGGACTTTTATACATTACGAGCAAATGCATTGCACCCTCTAATGGAACAGATGACTAATCTCAACACTAAATTGGACACAGTCCAAAAAACAATTGACTCAAATGGATAAAAGAACCTCAGTTTCAGAGAAAACAATAAAAATGATGGGGGGGAAAGACTGAGTATCAACAAAAGAATGGATGAAGCGGATAAAGAAAGATCCTCTGATAAAACACAGCTAATACAGCTCCAGCTGGAAAGTTCTACATATGTTCTACGTTTCCAGGGGATTCCAGAAGAAAAAAATGAGAACCTAAAGGAAATCTTAGTGGACGCTCTTGTCCCACTAATGGATTACAAACGAGAAGAATTATTGAATGAGATGGACTTGGCTTATACGATTTATCCGGACTTTATAAAGAAAAATAAACACTCAGGAGAAATTTATTTGAAATTCACGAAACGATCTACCAGGGATCTGGTGCTAAAATCCACAATGGGTAAGGCTTTAAAAATCAAAAAAGAATATGTAAAAATTCTAAAAGACCTCCCCTTTGAAGTGAGGAAGAAGAGGAGACTTTATAAGGAACTTTCTTTCTGCAAAAAAGGGAATATCCTATAGATGGTTATGTCCTGAAGGAATGAGTTTCAACTATGAAGATACAAAATTCAAGATTGACTCTGTTCATAAAGTAAACAAGTTTTTGGATCAATTTTCAAAGCCAAAACAAAACAAAAAAGAAAAGAAGACGAAATCTTCTGCGGAGGAGGAAGAAGATGCCGAAGAATCATACTCACAGGATTCAACAAGCACCAGCTCTAAATCTTCAGAGACTTCGGAATCTGAAAAAGGAGAAGCCGCTCCCAAACCTCGGACAAGGAAGAAACGCAAGAAAAGACTCTGAAACTAAGATAGATGTTTATGCAGTTTTTATTAAAGCGATATTCAAAGCAATTTTTTATTCTTAAACTTTTATTCATAATGTTACCTTTATATCAGTAGGTGATATAGCTAAATATGCATGTAGTCCAGATCGTGTCACCTGTTAGCTCCACTCCCCCATTTCCCAGTAGAATTGTAGTGTGTTAGTGTGTTAGTATTCCATTCCCCCATTCCAGTAGATATAGTGTTGTGATATTGGAAAAACAATAAAGTCATTATAAAAAGAAAAGGACTCTTGGGATGTGTGTTTCCCTCAGATTCCATGCTGCTTAATTGGTGACCCTTAAAACATTGCTGCTTGCTGGAACAGTCAGGCAAGCCATTGTGAATGTATGATAGAAGCAAATAGATAGGAGGCAGGTGTGGCAGGCTGGATTAACATTTCTGAAAGCTGTTCCCCCTCCCCCCAGTCTATGTAGGGCCTTCCCCAGAAATCCTTAGCATTCTTTGGAACAGCTGGATTTCTCCACAGTGACTCAACATAGCTGAGCTTTTGTGTTGGAAAGAAGGAATTTCTCTTCAGAATGCTCTGGAGTCCAGGCATCCCTAATGAGGTTTCTCACTGGGGTTATCTGGACAGCTGTTGCAGTGATAATGGATTGTCTCTCTCCTGTGGGAAAGAATGGGCTGACATTTTAGCTTCTCACAGAATCGTCTCGTTCTGAGTGGCCACTGGGACAGAATGGACACCCTGTCAAAAGTCTACCCACTAGGAGTGAGTCTACATCAAAATGTTCATCGATGCAAAAAAAACAAAACATATCGATGTGGGCAGCTGTTTAAAATATCAAATATCAGCATTTCAAGCCAACAAAGCTTGAAATGCACCTAAATAAAACACATGTTTAATTGGGTGAATATTTAAAACCAGGGAGGGGGGAGCCCAAGATTTAAAACAAAATTAGATGAGGCATATAACCTAGTCTCTCAATCCCACTGGAATTGCTTAGATACTGTGAACAAAAGGTAATTATCAACCATGTCATTTATTTATTTAGAACAACTAGATGCTACCTCTTCAGAGACCTGCTCAAGGCAGTTCACAAAATAAGCACAGTACAATGTAATCATTTAAAATACATTGGCATATGAATTATCGATATAAAAATAAGCCATTAGAAACAAGGCACAGAAACATACCCAGGGGCATAAAAACAGCACAAAACAACATTCACCGCCTTAAAATCATAACCCTCAGGCTAGAAGCAGACCAATAAAGAGACTTTTAAAACGTAGAACCCCTCAGTTAAAAGTCTGGGTTAAAAAGAAATGTTTCACCATGGTGTCTAAAGGCACCAGACATGCAGCAAGAGGAGGGGAGTATTCTAAACATGGAGTGGAAAAGCCCTGTTTCTGCAAGCAGGGCACAGAGAGCACGGCTTGGGAAGAGGATCTTAATGGGTGGCTTGAAAACTGAAGGCTCCCTTTACACGCATGAAGCTGCTTTATACACTGAATCAGGCCATTGATCTATCGAGGTTAGTACTGTGTACGCAGACTGGCAGCGGCTCTCCAGGATCCCGGGCAGAGGTATTTCATATCACCTACCGCTTGGTCCTTTTTAACTCGAGATGCCGGGATTCAACTTGGGTCGATCTTCTGTATGCAAAGCAGAGGCTCTTCCACTGAGCCACAGCCCCTCTCCTTTGACAATGGGGTCAATGGAACTCTAAAGATGAATCCTCAGGGCGATTCCTCATTTTACTCTCATTGCCGATGTGAATTCGAAAGCATTTCCAATGGAGCTTCTTCATGAGATTTTCCCTGTGCTTTCTCCTCATGCCCATCTGTAATGTATCAGGACTATATACCAGAGACTGGCTGAGCTCGGAGCTCTAGAACAATAGCCCACTGGGACTCTGGAAGAGACCAATGAGAAACGTCTGTTATGTAAATAGCCTATAGTTGGGAGTGTGTTTGAGTGTGGTTTATTGCATGCTAATTAAACAGGGCCGTCGCCCTGGGTTTTCAGTCTTGTTCCTGAAATCACTAAATAAAGTAGAGCTGTTCACTGCAGTGCGTCTTGAACCCAGTATTTAATACCATCATTCCATACATATACACACACTAGAAATAAGGCCCATTGTTGAAATAAATACAACGGGATCTAGAAAGAGGCTCTGGGAGAGTGCTCTGGCTTTGGGCAAACAGTGTCAGTCTGCTTTTAAAACATGAACCTGGGACCTGCACACCACCAGAATACAGCAGGTTCCATATGCAACTGACATTCCAACTGCCTTGCGGGGGGGGGGGAGTTTGAGGTGTGGAATGGAGTGAAGTCCAATCAGCTTCCATATGCAAAAGACCAGGTTGTCGCAGTAGATGTGGTGTGGGTGGGACCCGGGCTTTGCCTTCTGATTGGTGGCGATATATGCTGAGGAGCAATTCCATCAGCCATACACTAAGGGAGTGCATTTTAAAATTAGAACTTTGGCACCCACTATTCAATTATATATAAGGAGAGATGCCTCCGAGAGTATTTTTGCCACTGAATTCAACAGCCTGCAGTCCACATCAGGCTGACCCAATCAGCTTGCTAGCCTTCTGCCTCTTCCTGTGCTTCTCTGCCATGAAGCCTATGTCCCTCTCCACTTTTCGAATGGGCTATAGCTTCCCAACTCAACACCATTTTTAGGCATTGTGCTAATAGCCTTTGGGGAAATGGTGAAGGCCCTGAGTGGGAGGTGAGGAGTACACAGTTAGGCCTTCACCAAGGTTATTTAAGCAACACTGCCCTAGTATGGCTACGGGCCAAGTCCCAAATCTTTATGGTTTCTGCAACTGCTGTAAGCCATGTTAGCCCAAATCTGTGTTTGATGCAGTAAATGAAAAATAAATCCTCTTCTGTCAACTGAATTTCAGACTCAGCCAACCAGCTTTTAATTGTTACCAGGGAAGTATGTCAAAGGGGAGCCAGCTAAAAAAAGGCATTGGATGGGGGGGGGGAGAATAAATAAAAGTCAGTTTAAAATAGTTCCTCTTCTAACAAAATACAGATGTTTGGTAATCTGGATACTCTGATGATGATAAGAGGCGATACGTTTGAACTAATCAGAAAATAGATATGTATCTGGAGGCCAGATTCTGACCATGGTTAGCCCTGACGTTGCACAAGGCAGCAGTTTTGTAGAACCATCTGAAAGACCCTGAATTAATTTCGTCCCCATGTTAAATGAGAATCTGCCTCATCTCACCAGTTTCCTTTTATTAAGCTAGATTTCACAATAACAAAGTCAAGGGATGCGGAGACACAGAAAGGATGGCTCAAAACAGACACAAAGAAATGGGGTGTATACTTGTGTTTAAAGGGTAAATAACAGGCACACTCCAATTCAAACTGAGGCCCCTAGGGAGGTAACTTAAAAATGATGGGGGGGGGGGCATTTTTAGCACTTGAAAAGGAACTTTCAAGGACCTCTTGTACTGCCAAAAGCTGTGAACCCTGCCCAGCACCAATTGCTCTGAGTCTTCCTTCTGCTTTCTGAGGCAGTCAGTGCTGGATCCACAGAAGTCGCAGTGGTGAGGAAGAATCATTACAGGATGGGGATGCAGAAACTCTACCAGGCTGTTACTGATCCAAACAGGGAAGTTACGCTTATCAGTCTGTGTTTGTGTGTAAAGTGCTGTCAAGTCACAGCCAATTTATGGTGACCATAGCAAGGGGCCTTCAAGGCAAGTGAAAAGCAGGAGTGATTTGTCGTGGCCTTCCTCTGCAGGGTCTTCCTTGGTGGTCTTCCATCCAAGTACTGACCCTGCTTAGCCTCAACAAGAACCTGCAGCATGCGCCCGCTATTACAGGCCCCAGAAGACTGGAGATAATTTTCCTGCCTTGTCCCTAGGCTTGCCAAGTCCCCCCGGGGGGCGGGTAATCCCCTGCCCGAGAGGCCCATTACCCGATGCCAGCAAATCGGGCCCCGGGGGGAACTCCACCCCCTTCCGGCACATGTCCCCAGCGTGATGATGTCACCTAGAGGTGACATCATCACGCTGTCCACGTTGTGGGGGGGACACTCTATGATTTGAGGAAAAACTCTATGGTTTTCCCTCAAATCCTAGTGGCCCCACCCCCAATGTGCCGATGCGATGACAGAACACTACCTTCCGGATGACGTACGGCAACTCCAGGTGTCTGATTGGGGAAGCGCTGGTAGCCCATCACAGCCAGCGCCGTTCCCCGTCCCACGCATGCGCACAAACACGCAATGTCTGTTTTGCTGCGCTATGTCTGATTGCCTGTCAAAGGCCGGAGCACGGACCCATGGGGGCGCGTTGGATTGCGCTACTGCAGTTCTTTTTGCTCCAGCTCTAATTTGCCTCCCTTCAGCGGCGCAGTATCCTGCTCATGTGGCCGGGACCTCTTGTTCTCAGTTCTCCATTTACCATTATGAAATCATAGTGGGCCACCGTGCTCCTGTTGTTCCTATGAGAAGAAACAATAATAGCTCAATTCCAAGCACATGTACTCATGAGTATTGTCCAAGGCCAGCTGCCAACCCTGACATAGCCCACCTCCCACCAGACAAGCAGCAAACAACTCAATGCCCAGAGGGCTCTTACCCAGAGAGGGAGACACGGGAAACCCAGGAAGAGGGCCAGCCTGATAAGGTTGCCAACCTCCAGGTGGCACCTGGAGATCCCCTACTATAACCAAGATCAGTTCCCCTGGAGAAAATGGCTGCTTTGGAGGGTGAACTCTATGGCATTATATCCCTGCTGGGGCCCTCCAAAATCTGCATTCCCCAGGCTCCACCCCCAGAATCTCCAGGTAATTTTTCAACCCAGAGCTGGCAAACCTACATGGTGGTAAATCAAAAACTGGGGTTATGGTGTAAGAACAGATTTTTTTAAAAAAATCACCGCCATGATAATTACAGCTGTGGTGGTTGTTTTTTAAATATTTATTTATTTATTCTTTAAATTTGTACCCCGCTTTCCCAGCCAAGGCCGGTTCAGGGCAGCTTACATAAAACCACCCAAAAACATTTAAGATAGTACAGTAAACCATTTAAAACAGTATTAAAACCAATTCACAATTCCATAATAAGTGCTCGTTTTGCTGTTATTGAGTTCGTGGTGGCTACCATCAGCTCTCTCTTCCCATGGCTGGCTCGCAGAGACAGGTCTCAACCAAGCAGTGCCCCCCAACACTGCTGGAGAGGAGTAGGGATGGGCATGAACTGGGGAAACGCAGTTTGGTTCGTGGTGTTCCCAGTTCATGAACCACGAACCATTGAGAACTTTTTGCCAGGCTCTTCCTACTTCTTGTGCAATGGAAGCATGAGATCTGCAAAGAAGGGTGGAAGCTACGGACAAGCAAATGTGGCCAGAGGGAACAGCAGGTGGAAGAGGTGGGGGGGGGGGAGCTGCAGCCTGGCACTGCCTCAAAGAGCCCATGCAGGGAGAAGCCTCACTACTGGTTGTCAGTGGTTAACTGGAAGTTCAGCTTTGGTAGGGCTACCAGGCCTGCAATTCAGCAGAGGCGATGGTGAAAGAGTACCCTACCAAGTGCCCTGAGCCTGCCTCCGTTGATCCCCTGGAGTACTGGTCACGCAAGGCTACCATCTGGTCCAACCTCTCTTGCATGGCCATGAGTCTCCTCTCCTGCCCTCCCACCAGTGTCCAGAGTGAGTGGGTGTTCTTCTACCTGGGGGACATTCTCAACCCCCACCACTCCCCCCAGGGTGATGAGTTGGCCTTCCTGAAGGTCAACTTCCCCCTGCTGGGCTACCCCTCTCTGGACCTCGCAGAGTAAGATCCAGGCCTCCTGTTGTCCTCCTCCTCTCTGGGTGATCCAGCATGCAGCCTGCAGGCTATGCCCCTGGCAGTTGGGTGGGAGGATGGCTGCCTCTTCTGGGTGGTGGTGGGCTCCCTCACCTAACACCTACCTCACGAAACAACATCAACCTCATAGCACAATACCGACCTCATGATCACTTTAAATGGAAAATTCTGGTTTCCACTGGTCTGGTGGTGCTGGGATGCCCACCAAGCTGTCATGGGATTACTTTAGGGAGCCTCTGCCTTTCGGTTGTGCTGGCATCACTAATCACTTTAAGTGGAAAATTCTGATTTCCACTGGTCTTGTGGGGCTGGGGTGCCCACCAAGCTGTTTTGGAATGAATTTGGGAAACCCCTTTTGAAACTCTGGGAGTCAGCCAGAGATCCATGGCGAGTCTGGTGTCTCTAGCTTGCACAGAATCTATTCTATGCACTCCTGAACCTTCTGAATCTGTGCCTCATTTCTCCAGGAACCACTTTCCTGGGGGCACTTTCTTTAGGGGCCACAACTTGGACCTTGTAATCCAATCCTCACCAAACTTAGAGGGTGTCATGCCTGCCCCTGCTGATGTCATGCCTGCCTTTGCTGATGCCCCTGAACAGGCTCCTGAGGACCCTGAACAGGCTCCTGAGGACAGTACTGCAGCAGAAAGGCAAAGACTGGATCCTGTAGCTGAAAGCTATCTAAGTGGTGAGGAGGATAGAGCCTCCCAGGGAACACCTGCAAGGGCTCAGTCTCTGCTGCAGCCCAGTAATTCATCATCAGACTCGCCTCCACCTGTAACCAGGCTCAGGAATGTAAGAAGACAACAGCTGAGAGAGCGAAGGCAGAATGCACGCATGCGTGCCAGAAGATCTCTTAGCCCTGATTACTGACAGGATCCTGTCCTCACTCCTGGCTAGCTAATGAGTTGATTAGCTAGCACTGTATATATGCAAGTCTGTTGCCAGCAGTCATTTGTGCTGGCAACGTCATTTGTTCAGGACCTGAATCCTTGCATCTCTGCTCCAGACCTTGTGGAATTCTTCTCGGCTTGATCCTCGGCTTTTGACCTTTGGCTTTGTTGACCCTGCATTCATCTCTGACTCCTCTGGTATTGTTGTGATTTATGGACTTGAAACTTTGGTATGTCTGACCCTGCTTTTGGACTGTGATTTAAACCTGCTTGAACCTTGCTACCTGATTTGCCCGGCTTGACCTCGGACTGTTCCTGGACTTTTGCTTGCTTGTGTCACGCCCCCTGGTCCTGCCGTGACAGAGGGCATGTAGAGGAGAGTCATCCGGAGATCCCTTGTAAGTTTGGTGTCTCTAGCACACTGGAGGAGCCATCCTACCAGAGGTCATTTCGGGGGGGTCGCGGGGGATCGCAGTTCCCCCGGGTGAGGTACAGGGGCGGGGCACAAGACGAAGACCCCCCTGCTTCCGGCCGCCCCGCTTCCGGCCCTCATTCAGCCAGGAGGAGGCAGGAGAAGAGGGAGGCTAAGTTGCTTCCTCCCTGCCTCTCCCCACCCCTGCCTGCCTGGGGCCAGGGAGGGCCTTTGCGGGGCTTCCTTGCACTCCCGCCGGCCTTGCAGCTCCACTGCCAAGCCCCATGAGGGGCCCAGCGGTGGACCTGCAAGGCCGGCGGTGGCCAGGACCGTTGGGGGCAGGGTGTGTGGCCTTATGACACACTTCCTGTGATGTCAGGGAGTGTGGCATATGCTAATGAGTTATGCTAATGAGTTCCCCTAGCTCTTTTTCTACGAAACAACCCCTGCATCCTACCATGTCATGAACCTCATAAGCCAAACCAGTTCATCTAGCACCATGGTTCAAAAACCACACACACCACAAACCATGAACTGAACTGCATTTTCCCTATTCGAGCACATCCCAATAAATGTGGGTCCCCAGACAGGCATCCAGTGGCTAAGCCACTGTTTTGTAAACATTTTCTTGGCATGAGCAGAGAGACGGGTACCTCAGAGCCCTGAGTATGCTAACACCCAAATCCCAGCAGGGGAGAGGAGTTCACAATCAGGAGGGTATGGGTCCTCAGCCAAGGCTCCCAGTAGCTAAGCCCCTCTGCTCAGCATGAGCAGAGAGATGGGGTGGCTCCGAGCTCCGAGTCCACCTAACACCCAAACCCCAGCAGGGGAGAGGTGTTCACAGTCAGGAATGAATGAATGTGCTCTGCTTTCAATAAGTTCCCTGCCTCTCTGTCTAACTGCCAACAGCCAAAAAAGAAAGGGTGTGGAGCTGATCTGAGGGTATCTATAGCATCCTGATCCCATAGATCAGAATGGGAACTCTGTTATTGGCAGCCAGCGGTGGCTGTTAAGCTTTGGAGGGCCCCTATTGGTGTTTTCAAGGCTGGAGAAGTCCACCCGCTGTTCCTTTGAAGTTTTGTAAACATTTTAATTGTGCAGTCTGTCTGGAAATGTATCCATTCACAAACCTACACAAACCGCCATGAACAGCATGAAAGTTTGTGGAATGTTTGTGCCAGTCACCCTTCCACTAACATTGTTTTGCAAACTGCAAACTGGCCAAAATTCGTGATGAACTTTCGGTTGTGAGCTGGTTCATGCCCATCCCTGGAGAGACTAGAGACCTACACAACTCAGGGACAGATGACAGAAGTAAAGGCCAGCAGACAAGAAGGGCCAGGGTAAAAAGAAAAGGAAGGAGGGAGGCTAGTCCTGATACCTTTAAAGCCCAGAAGGGAGAGCAACAAACAGGCGGTCCTGAGAGTGAGTACCCACCCTCCTTTTATCACTTCCAGGCAGGGCATTTTTTCTGGGGGAATGTGCCGGAACAGAGTTCAAGAACCTCTTTGACAAAATTCTTTTTAAAATGTTTAAAAGTTCATGAGTTTTCAATATACAGATTGAAAACTTCATTTCCCTCTTGAGAATTCTGGAACCTCTTTTTTTTTCTTTCTTTCTTCTAAAGCCCTGCTTCCAGGAATAGGTGGAGCTGAACCCTGACTGAAGCCAACAGTGATATATGAAGGAGACTTCCAAGCCAGGCCAGGGAGAAAGAGCTAGGTGGAGCACACAAAGGGAGCTCATGGGGGGCAAGGCAAGGCAAGGACCAGGGTACCCAAATCCCCTCTCCTTCCCATTCTGAGGCTGGGAGGGAGGCTGAGGTTCAAACCCATCCAGGATAGCAGAGGGTAGGTGAACCAGTAACAGCAAAGGGGAAGCCTCACAAGTATCTTGCATCCCATCCAGTTGTGTGTTTAAGATCAGGTTGTTTGTGACACTCTTTACACATTTCTATGTAAGTGGGAGCTACAAACCATTCAGGTGATGCAATTTGCAGCTACTCACAATCTCTAAACATTAAAATAATCCTTAATATTAGTCCAGTGTCTCAAGGTAACCATCACCCACATGATCAATACAGAAAGCAATGCAATATAAGAGAAACAACAATACAGTCATGCTACAATACCCATACCATTCATTATATTTACTAAGCCTCTTTCCAAGACATTTTTATATGTTTGGGTGGTCTCTGTAAAACGTTTACTGTGACTGCAAGGAGACATTTAAGCAACGGGAACATTTGCTCCACCAGTTAGCCCATCAGCCCAGAAGCCATTTATGCCTGATGATGACGGCACCCGTTACCTTTGGGAAGCCAGCTGCAATGTGTGTGAGCAATGTTTGTTTTGGGTTTTTTAAAAGGCCTTTATTTACATTGTTCATATGGAGTTGGCAACAGTGCCTGTTTGTTAGAAAACATCTGGCCTGATTTTACAGTTGAAAGCCCCTAACAGTAAGGCATAATGATTCTGAAAATAGGTACAGCTTACTTCAAATAAGGTTTTTCATGGGGTTGAGTGGGAAATCTTTTGTTGGCTGCTTTGACTGAAAGCAGCCTGCAGTATAAACTAGAATCAGGAGCATTACAAAATGTTAACCTTATACAAGCACTATATAAGCCTCATAAGGTTGACATTTTGTAATGCTCCTGATTCTGGCGTATGCTGCAGGCCCTTTTTAGTCAAAGCAGCCAACAAAAAGTTTCAGCAAGTATAACCCTTGGCCCTTTTGCATTTAAGGTTGCTCATTGCCACCTTAGGTCCCCAAAGGGATTTCTATCATCTTTACTAGTCATAGAGCCAGTATAGTATAAGAGTTAAAGTTTGGATCTAGGAAATGCAGGTTCAAATCCCCACAATGCCGTGAAGCTCACTGGCAATGCTCTCCTAAGCAGGTCTGCTCTGTGACTTCTTTCTTCCAGGAAAGTATCCTTAGGATTGTACTGAGGATGATTTTGAGCCAGTCACACTCTCTCAGCCTAAGCTACCTTACAAGGTTTTTGCGAGATCACATTAGGAAGGGAAAATCATGTACATCACTGAGCTTCCTCAAGGAAGGACAGGATAAAATTGCTAGATTAATATTAGCTACATAGAAGGGAAACATTCATCAGCTGTGGGTTCCTTCTTCATGGAACATTTATATTTGATTTCTTCCACCATTGTGAAGGTTAAGGTCAGACAAGAGGTAGAAATGTTATTAGAACAGTAAATTAATATCAGCAAGATTAATTCCATAGATATTACTATGCAGTCCTCCATACTAGACAGGTCTGTGACAGAAGTTTTACTGAATCGGCCACTGATCACTTGCCCAGGTCTCAGCCATGCCCCCTAGTGGAAGACATAAAAGGAACACGTTGCCACCATTGGTTGGGTGCTGTGCAATGCAGCCTACACAGTTTTTAATGGGCTTGTGGAAACTGAAGATTTTGTTGTACATATGAAAAAGAGTGTAAGTCAAAGCAATGTGGCAATTGTTCAGATAAATGCTGGAAGTGTAAAAATAAGATAGGCACATTTTATCATATGTGGTGGTTATGTGATGTTTCAAAAAAAAATTGGAAATGGGTACACTGTATAATGGAAAAAATAGTAAGATGTAACATCCCCTTTACTCCAGAATTGCTATTGTTAAATATTTTTCCGAAAGAATTCGAGGCAACTGATAGATACCTGATTGTATACATGTCAACAGTGGCAAGGATATTATATGCCAAATATTGGAAGATTCAAGAAACACCAACCAAACAAGAATATATTAATAAACTCTTAGAAGCGGCGGAAATAGACAAATTAACTATGGAAATGAGAGGCACGAAGAAATGGACATTTCAAAAACCTGGAAGAGACTATATGATTGGTATAATGTGAATGGAGTCAAAGATTAAGCTGATATGGCAAAAATAATATTTGAGTATGTAGTAATATATAATAGTAGAATTAGAGAATATTAACAAATATTAGAGAATAATGAAGTGATGGATTAGGTATAGTAACAAATAGTAATTAGTCTCTTGGTTATATGTTGTTTGTTGTAGTTGTTTATGTCTGTGTTTAGGAATATAAGAAAACAATAAATGTGTACCCTCGGGTACTTTTAAAAAAAAGAGTGTAAGTCCCTTAACAACTGATATTTGATGTGTCCCATATGATTTTTCCAATGATCCAATCACAGCAAAATGTGAACTAACATTACTCTTCACTGAGAAGACAAGGAAATTTCATTACTGTAAAATGATTTGACAAGATGTACCCATAATATGTCCAGAATCAAATATACAATAGTAAACTGTCTTGCCAAGAACTGAGCATCACTTTTTCCATTCTTTTTTATATACTTCTGTTATTACAAGAAAGGAAGATTAATAAAATGAATGAAACTGTTGTTTTAGGACTTCTAATTTGCCAATCTTAAATGCAGGTTTATTCACAAGCATTTTTTCATGGCACAAGATTTGTTTTGCAAAAAGGAGTAAAAATCATTACATCTTAATTAAGATTTATTTTTAATCTGTGGTCACATTCTCAAGTAATATAGTCCAACACAAAGTCCCAATGAATTGGCTGACATGGTGATCAAAGCTAAGGCAAAATGACTGCAATACAAGCTGAGAGCTCCTACCACCCCAGCTGATACTTTCAGGTCTGCATCTGATGGCAAGAGACCTCCCCACCACACGCAGATCCCGAGGACAGCTTCTCCTGTGGCAAGGTTTCAACCATGCCTCATGAAAAGCCAAGCCAGCACCAGGGTCAGACTAGCTTTTTTTTAAAAAAAAAAAAGTCAGCATTTTTTCTTCTCGGGCCTATTGGACTCCCCAAAAAATCAGGATTTCCTAAAAATCCTGGATCCAAATACCATACCAGTGGGATCCAGGGTTTTCCAGAAATACTGAAAAAATTTCGGGTCCAATAGACCCAAACCGAAAAATGCCAAATTTTTTTCCACACCCCTAGTTACCAGAGAATGTGTCTGCTCGAGCTTCAGAGCCATTTGTTCAAGATATAGTATTAGCCCCTATAATCGGCATGTAGTATAAAACACCTGGATTGGGCAGGTCTAGCATAGGCATAATCTTCGTGGGGGCGGCGGGGCTTTAGCCCCCGCCGAAATTTTCAGGAAGGTGCTCAGCCTCCCCCGGGAGCCACCCTTGCTCCTAGCAAAGCAATGCCTCTGGCCCAGCCCCAGCCCCCCCCCCCCAGAAATTGGAAAGTCTACACCCTTAAGGTCTAGTAAACATGCAGTATCTTGGTCTTCTGCTCTGTAGGTCCCTGCAGAGTATAGTCGTTGTTTTCTGCTCCTGGGAAATGTGAATGAGAGTTGCTAAGGTGCCATTTAAAGAAATTCCGCAGGGCCTGTAAGGCAGAGATGTTCCACCAGGCTTTTGGTTGAGGGCAGCAAAGGTTCCCATCATGACTGGCACACTTTTCTTTTTTTCCTCCATCTTTGCACTTTGGCCCCCTCCTCGCCCTGCCCACGAGACGGCAACACAGTCCAGAGTGGGTAAGAAGAAAATTATTAATGCCATCTGAGATGATGTAATTGACTTATAGATTTTATTAATTTGAACATTGTTTTAACTGTTGTACATCACCCAGAGCCTTGTGTGTGCAGGGAATTCACAAATCCAAAGTAATAAATAAATGTTCCAGTTTTTATTCTTATTCAAGGTCTTTTCAGTTTTGATCACTGAATGGAGCACTGATGCAACTTGGCTGTGGTGTGCACACACATACATTGAAAGAAATTTTCTGTCTACAACTTCTGTTCTATCCCTTGCCACCATAAATGCATATAGAAACTGTAAACAGTCTTGAATGAGTTTGAGTTGCAGTTTATTGCACAATAACAAGTACAATTAGATCTATGATGAAACGAAGCATTCTTAATTTTTAATCAACTAATAAAATCAGTTTGTTAATATACAGTGAGCTGCCACCACAGAGTGGGAAATAAACAGCAGGGTGTGAAAAAAATGGTGATCTTTTTTGTGATTATAAGTATATTACAGGTACATAAGAGAGTGTTTCTCTTTTCATCTGTGAAGTGTGGGAAGGTGTGCTGAGAGGATCTTTTTTTCTTGTCTAAATAGAACACTGGGAAGAACCTGGTTGTCTATGGGTCTGGTTGATCACCCATAAAGTGTAGGAGGGTGTCTAAAGGTTTTACAGAAATGGAGTACACAGGAAAGGGGGTGTAAACCCTGCTGTTTTTACTTCACTGCTCTGAGCACCACTTTTTCTACCCTGCAGGTGCGAATTTGAACTGCCCCTTTCAAAATGAATCTGATTTCTGTTTCCTGTCTCTTTCTATCATTCCACCTTGTGACCTAAACAGCCTTATCAAGGAAAGTTTCATAGACTACATAGCCAAAACAGGTCAGTTAGAGGCAACCCAAGACTTTAAAGGGTCAGACGTCTTGGGTTACCTCTAGTTGATCTGTCTTCTTCTAACATTGAATTATCCCTGTACTTTCTCTTGACCTCAGTAGACTCTTCAGTAAAACTTTACAGGGCCTTGGTGAGTATTCACTGAGTTCTTATAGAATGTGTTCAGACCATCATGGATAAAGTCTTCAGTATTTTGTAATGCTTTGTGATTACAGCTCTGCTTTAGAAATGGACCTGTCTGAACAAGTGGAATAGAGTGACAAAACATCCTCTGGCCAAAAGTGACACAAAAATGTTTACAACATACACTGACTGGTGGTGGGGCATTGTGATGTAAATAATAATTCAATTCATCTTTCAATTCCATATCTAGTAACAACTTGATCTGGGGAAGTGAGTCAATCAATCAATCAATCAATAGACCTTTAATGGCATATGGGGAAGTGAGTCAAGCAGGGGAGTGGCCTGTAGCAGTAAAGCAGTAAACAAGCCTAGTGGAGAAGCAGTAACAATGTCATTTAATTTGAAGAATATGGGACATTTACTAGGCACTCTACATCCTTGATCAGCACAGTGCCTGTGTGGAGAAGTCAATAGATTAGGGCAAACAGCTGCACTAAGTCCATTGCTTCCTTTTCTTCTCCCACTTGGCAATATTAACTGTCATATATATTGTTAAGTCGCTCGCTTAACAAAGCAGTTGGAGAGTGATTCAGCAAGAACACAGCTTTATTCTTCAACTCGAACACAATTCCAACACGGATCAACATCTGATAGCCAGAACAGTTCAGCTTCTACATTGCAGTTGTCCTGCTTTTAAACTCTCCTGGCTAATGTAGCCACACCCACTGTACAAATACCAACCAATACGGTTGTTCATATAAGGACCAATCACGGACGTTCCCGCTCAGGGAGCTTGCTGTAAAGTGATTGGCTAGGTGCTTCCTGGGCTAGCAATGTGATTGGATGTATTTGGATCCTAGCCCAGGACGAAGCTCAACATGGCAAGTCAATTAGATGTTTCACATACATCATGCATTCAATGGCAGCTATTGAATACATTACATATATCCCATCAAACTAGGACAACTGTGTTAGCAGGGCCTAGTTAGTAAGCTAAGGTAGCAATTTAGTTTTATGTTTTTATCACTTTTACAACTAATATCAATTAGACTGATCACTAAGACTTTCTTGTTGTTTTTAAAGGTCACCTCATTTGCTCCTAATAACGTGGGGATCTAGTTAACAATTCCTTTATGCCAGTGCCTTTTGTAGTCTTTCTTCCTCACATCCATTCTTGCAGTAGAGGATCAGTAAGCTTAATGAAAATAATTAATAAAGGATGGATTCCCATGCACCAGCCACTCAGGGACCCAAAGCCTGGGGTGAAACTAAGTTCTAATTCCTCCATCAAAAAAACAAAATCTTCTTAACACTGGGGAGGCCCAGGGGTCATTTCGTAGAAAAAGAGGTGCAGGAGCTCATTTGCATAACTCATTTGTATATGGCACACCCCCTGATTGGGCAGGGAACCCAGGCATTTAAATCCCACCCCTTCCCTGAGTTTCTCCACAAAAGCGGAGAGGCTTAGGGGAAAGGGGGGGCATTTCTGCCTGCCTCCCCTCTCTTTCTCCAGCTAGCTCGCCACAGCAGGCTGGCTGGAAGAGGGGAGGGCAGGGAGGCACACATACCTGAATCCCCTGCCTGATGTTCTCCAGGTGCCCCACAGCTGCAGGGCACCTAGAGAACATCGGGCAGGGAACCCAGGCATTTAAATCCCCCCCTTTCCCCTGAGTCTCTCCGCAGGAGTACATAATGCCTTTATGCCAGTGCCTTATGCAGAAGCGGTGAGGCTCAGGGGAAAGGGAAGGCATGTCTGGCCACCTCCCCTCCCCTTCTCCAGCTAGCCTGCCGTGACGGGCTGACTGGAGAAAGGGAGAGGAGGGCAGGGAGGCAGAATGCCTGCATTCCCTGCCCGATGTTCTCCATGCACCTTACAGCTGCAGGGCACCTAGAGAACATTGGGCAGGAAACCCAGGCATTTAAATCCCCCCCCCCTTCCCCTGAGTCTCTCTGCAGAAGCGGAGAGGCTCAGTGGAAAGGGGGCATGTCTGCCCGCTTCCCCTCCCCTTCTCCCCTTCTGATGGTCAGCCAATGGAATGGGCAGCAGCGGTGGGCTGGCTGGAGGAGGGGAGGACAGGGCAGGGAGGCAGACATGCCTGGGTCCCCTGCTGCAGGGCACCTAGAGAACATCGGGCAGGGAACCCAGGCATTTAAATCCCCCCTTCCCCTAAGTCTCTCTGCAGAGTGGAGAGTCTCAGGGGAAAGTGGGGGGGGGGGCTCTGCAGGGCTTCCCTGGCCAGTCTGCCTGTGCAGGCAGGCAAGAAATGGCCATGGGCCGGCAGGAAACGACCCCTGGGGAGGCCTATACGTTTTATGGATGGCCTGAAACCTGCCATGTATGGCAACTCAGTAGGAGTTAAAAAATCTCCTTTTCTTCAATATGCCTGGTGGGAACTATGTGAATAAGGAAGTTGCCAGGTAGACTTGCCAGTCCCCAGGTCAGGGCAGGGTTTCCCCCAGTTTTCAAAGGCTTCTGCCCACAAACAGCTATGTCCCCGTGTGATGTCCCTGATGTGATGTCACCTGGAAGTGATGTCGTCACACTGGGGATGTTGCACAGGGACACTCTGGTTTGAGGGCAAAACTCGAGGGTTGTCAAGATGGCGTCGTGAGAAGAGTGCTGGTAGCTCCTCTCCGTAGGTGGACTTTTATTTTCATCTTATTCTACTTATCAGTTTTAATATAATCGCCCCTCGGATTTCTCTATGCTGCAAGGCTATAATTGTGTATCAGCGACAGGAAGCAGTGCACTTGAGCAGCGTTGTTTAAAGCTTTGGGAGTAATTTGGCTTAATGCCGAACCGAAAACACCGCCGCTCTTCTTCTGATATAGCCGATTTAAAAGATGGTAAACAACAGGAGATTGATAAATTTGTCTCGAATACGCAGTCTGGAGCAGTTTATCTTTCTAACAGATATGCTGTGTTGGAATCGGACTCCTTGGCTGTTCCCTCATGAACCTGAAGAAATGTCTACCACATCACCACTCCCTCACACCAACTCCCCCTCACACCTCTCACCTCTTACTGCCCCCAAGAAAGCTCCTGGCAAACGTTGAACCAGATATACCAACGCTACAAGGAGGAGGCAATTTAGGAATTCGGCAAAGACATTTGTGCATAGTACTCTTGCGGGGCACTGAGTTGTGCAGGCCAAGTACCAGCAAGATCACCCTGAGGTGCTCAGAACAACCCAGTCTCTCCATATGAGCAAAACAATCCAGGAATACAAGTAGAGAGGCCATCACTTTCATGGAAGGTAGCAGGAGTGGACTTAACAGATGACTGCTTCTTAAATGAACAGTTTTATGTGCCTGCTCCAGAGTGAGCTCATCAAGCAGCCTGGTGATCCTAGCACCTGAGGGCAGAACCACCAATGTGGTCTACAGAGAGGTCCTTCAGTAGAGAGGAAAAAAGTACATATGTCTCACTTCATTTCTTACACTACAATCTTCTCCATTAAAATTCCTACAACAAATGCCACATTTCAAATTTCACATCATCAGTATTATAACTGGATTTATGGAACTTAAATACCATAGTGAAGCACGGGTAGCAGGCTACTTTGTAATACATTAAGAAGGAGCTCAGAATGATAACTTAACCTTGCAACAGCCCTGTGAAGTAGGCTATGTTCAAACAGAATGACTTGTCCAAGGCCATCCAATGAATGGAGTGAGGACAATGGAGTGAAGATAATGAGTTCATTGCATCACACCCACGAGATCTATATCAAACCCTTACATTTGTGAGCAAGGAAGTGGCTCTCTTTCTGTTTTTCTGATTCTTTCAATGACCACTTGTGTGGCACAACACAGCCAGACAACACTGTGGTAATTACCCCAAACCTACCTACTAATCTGCCTCACGTTAATGTAATGAATGAAAGTCTTTCACTCTCAGAATGTTGTAAGAAATACCATGAATAATATATTCAAGACCTACAGTACAGATATGAACATGAAAGGATTCTGGTAGCTGAGGCAAGAGTCATCCTTGGCATGAATCAGGATTTTACCTGTGGGAACAGAGTCAACAGGACAAAGTTATAGGAGATGGAAAGTTATCTGTTATGGGGAAAGAAACATCTAGAGAAGATATGGCTGCCTGTAGCATATCAAATTCACTTCAAAGTGCTGGTTCTCTCCTATAAAGCCCTTTATGGTCAGGGGCCACATAACTGAGGGACCGCTTTTCCCCACATGTTCCCCAGAGAGCCTTGCATTCAGGGACACAAAACCTCCTAGTCAGGGGTTGTTTCGTAGAAAAAGAGCTAGGGGAACTCATTAGCATAACTCATTAGCATATGTCACACCCCCTGACATCAGCGGCCCGGCGGTGGACCTGCAAGGCCTGCGGGAGTGCAAGGAAGCCCTGCCAAGGCCCTCCCTGGCCCCAGGCAGGCAGGGGTGGGGAGAGGCGGGGAGAGGCGGGGAGGAAACAATTTACCCTCCCTCTTCTCCTGCCTCCTTCTGGCTGAATGAGGGCCGGAAGCGGGGCGGCCGGAAGCAGGGGGCGGGGCTTCATCGTGTGCCCCGCCCCCACACCCCGAATCGACCTCTGCTCCTAGTGCTCCCTAACCCTAAAGAGGCCAGAATGGCCATCACCAAGGCTAGGGCCTTTTCTGTGGCAGCTCCACGCTGGTGGAATGAGCTCCCTGAGGACACCAGGGCCCTGCGGAGCTTACTTTAATTCCACAGGACCTGCAAGATGGAGCTCTTCCACCGAACATTTGACCACTTTTAACATCTTGATATAACATCGGAGCCTGCCTGGGTGTCAGGTTCCGCAACCAAACAAAGGAGGACACGCTTAATGTAAGGTTATACTTTCATTTAAGAGCTATAGAGGCAGTAACATCATCACTGTTAGGAATGGCTACTTTCCTACAAGCATAATGGGATATAGCGTATTCGTACGCACACACACCCCCTTAGACCAATTGGCCTGACTCCCGCACGTGGGAGAATGGGGCCCCAGGCCATTAAAGCCAAAGCTGGGAATCGAAACCTTTCCCACGGGTAATAGATGGGAAGACACTACACAGGCAGCTAGCTAGCAAGGTCATAGCTAAGCAAAGACAAAGGAATGCGGCATCAGTTGGTACACAGGTCAAGCAGATGCACTCTCGCCCATAAACATCATGGCAGCATAGCTGACACTGGGATCTTTTCCATCAACTATGTCTGCACTAACTGACTCCTGTTACGAAAACATTGGACTACAATTGCTGTCACATGGGAATGTGTATATAGCACCTTAGATTTTATGTGATTTAAAACTGTTTTAAAAATGTTTATGTAAGCCACCAAGAGCCTGCCTTGGTGGGAAGGACAGGGTATATAAATCTAATAAATAAATAAATAAATAAAGACAAAAAATGGCAAAGAATTCTGTGTATGAGGCCCAGAATGGTGTAGTGCTTAGAACGTTGGACTAGAATCTGCGAGACCCAGCTTTGAATCCCCACTCTGCCATGGAAACTTGCTGGGTGACCTTGGATCAGTCATATAGTCTCAGCCTAGCCTACCTCACAGGGTTGTTTGTTATAGGGGAAAATGGAGGAGAGGAGAATGATGTAAACTGCTTTGGGTCTCCACTGGAGAGAAAGGCAGGATGTAACACATTAAAAACTTGCAACCTTGTAGTTGCACAAGATTTTCATAGGTTACAACAAATGCTTTCATATACATCTATGAAGATATGGCTGACAGATTTATGGATGAAATAAATCCCTTTTACTAATTTGTTCTGGACATCAGTGAATATTCATCAAGTCACTGACCATACCTTTAGTTCTCCCAAGCTGCCTGTTGGATTTTTTCATGTATTCTCCTGAATCCATTGTAATGCTTTTCCTGTATGTCTTACTGTCTCTTATCTTCCATGATATCAGGCATGCCATCTTTCACCCACACACCACTGTTCCTGAGAAACAGAAGCCCTGAAGGCATCTCCCAGGGTTTAAGCTCTGGGAAGTTTCACATACTGCCAAGTCATTTGATGCAATGGAGACTGAATTCAAGTCTCTTAGATCTGGGTCACACACTGACTCACACTTAATATCAATGGGACACTTCTAAGTAAATGTTTTTAGAGTTAAGATGTTCGTCTGAGTGACCTTCAGGAAAAACTCCTGTTACCTGGTCTAAGCCCCTTCAACGTGGTTGGGTATAGACTCCTGGAGAGACTCCCGGTTTAACGGCGCTGCGAACGGACGGGTTTAGGATCTTCTCCCACCCGTCCGGCTCCTCTTTGTTCGTTTTGGAGCTCCCCATTTGTGCGGAGAAGCTCTGCTTCACTTCCTGGGGGGAGGTGAAGTAGCAGGGGGCTTTGCAGCCCCCCCCCTCGGTTGATGGCAATCACGGGGGGTGACACTGGTCTGCCCTGAAGCAGGAACGAAGATTTGGAAAAACATGGCTCCCATGTTCTCTGAGCAGCAACCAGCCATTTTTAAAGTAATGCTAAGCAAGTGGCACTTCATACAAACGATATCTTCTCGCGTATTTTTTTTTTTGTGAAGAGATTGGAGACTTTGATTTAAACACCCCTTCAGTTATCCCCAGCTATCTAGTGAGAGCGGCTATGAAGAGTAAGGGGGAGTGTTTGTTGTGAAGAAACAGAGAAGTGAGGTAAGGAAAAAGAAAAAGAAAACGACTGCCTGACTTTAAAGTATTTGCTCATTAGTGTGAGAGCGGTGGGAAAATGCCAAAAGAACTGTGGAATTTAACTAAGTGGTGTTTAACAAGACGATATTTAAAGCTACTTAAGGTGGACTGAGAACGGCAGCAGAGGGTAAGGAAAAAGTTTGACTGACTTTAAAGTATTTGCTAATTAGTGTGAGAGCTGTAATGTGAAAAGAAATCTGCTGAATGCTGTGCCAAAAGAATTGTGGAATTTAACTAAACGGTGTTTAACAAGGCTATATTTAAAGCTACTTAAAGTGGGCTGAGAAAATGGCGGCAGAGGCAGCTGAGGATGAGGAAGATCCAGATATAATGATAGAAGACCTTACTGTTGAACAATTTAAAAAGTTCTTAGAAGAATCAATCAAACAAGCAGTATCAACAGCTTTTAAAAATCTGTTTGAAGGATCACAGACTTTACATACGGAGACAGAAAAGAATGAGGAACTGGGAAGATCTTCGCAAATGTTAGAACAACAGGATTGGGACCAGGAGAGGGAGCCATTGATTAACCAGCTCTTATATACAGAGAATATATCGCAGAAACCTGAACTTTACCTGAGACGCCATTCAAAGAATCTGATAAATTTGAGACCAAAGATACAACAGAAAAAGAGACACTCTTTTAAAGGTCAAGTGAAGAAAAGGAAGGAACTAAGAAGATGTGGGAAGAACTTTAAACTTTACAAAAGAAGGAAGAGTTACTTATGGAAATGGAGAAGACAGGATCTGGATTTAAAATTTCGTGAATTCAAAAATTTTAGACATTTAAAGGAAGTCGAGAAGGAAGAAGAGGCAACAGAGAGATGGAGAAAAAACATGAGACAAGCAATTTATTTGTGTATAGAATGTCTCTCCTCTTTAATAGACTATGGCTCTGTAAGAAAGGATTGGTTGACTATGAGTAACTTAATAGTATGTAGTTTCATTTTTAAAGGAAGTTGAGAAGGAAGAAGAGGCAACAGAGAGATGGAGAAAAAACATGAGACAAGCAATTTATTTGTGTATAGAATGTCTCTCCTCTTTAATAGACTATGGATCTGTAAGAAAGGATTGGTTGACTATGAGTAACTTAATAGTATGTAGTTTCATAAGAATTGGGGGAATGTAGGATGGTAATAATGAATTGGCAAAGCAGAAATGGGGTAAATTACTCTATTGGGATTATTTTTTGCATTTAGGATAGAGTATAAGTTAGGTATTGGAATTTTAAAATGTTGGAACATAACTGTACCTCATAGAGTTAAATGGAGTTGTGGGGAAAAGATTGTTTTCTGGTGAGGTAGTAAATAAGTGACCTTAATAAGTTGCAGAAAATATAATAGCTACTACTTTGAATTTTTATGTAAAATCAGGTCATGTCATAATTAATGAATG
>NW_015161970.1:368965-369079 GCF_001447785.1 Gekko japonicus | reverse complement strand
GCAAAGATATCGAACTCCCTTAATATCCAGGAATCAGCAATGAAAGTACTACACAGATGGTATCTAACACCTGCAAAACTGGCGCATATATACACCAATACTTCACCACTGTGT
>NW_015161970.1:341483-368837 GCF_001447785.1 Gekko japonicus | reverse complement strand
TTTTGCTCCACCTTTGGCCTGCAGATGGTGTACCTGAAATTAAGAAAAAACTAATCAATGTTCTGTTAATAGCTGCTAAAGTATTGTTAGCAAGTAAATGGAAAGCAGATTCCATCCCAACTATGCAACAATGGTTGCACAAAGTCTGGGATTTTTTCCTACAAGAGAAAATCTCGTCCTGGACAAATACTACACATGTTGAGTATCACCAGCTTAACCCCATGGATAAATGGTACCCTGTATTAGAGAAAATGAACATAGACAAATTCGACTGGGAACAAATAAGAAAACCAAAATATGAAGGGCTACTGTTTGGTTGATGGTGCAATCTATTGACAACATGGGGTGATAAGTGGCTGCATCCACTGAACCAATTAAGAGTATTTCTACATCAACTGAGGCTGTCACATTTGCTTCAATGCTGAACGCTCCTGCTCATCCACAAGTTTATCACTTGTATTGAGGAAACTCCCCAGATATCGTGAATGTGTCCCCCTCCCGATGTTATTTTTGCTGCTATTTCGACTCATAGCTATAGATTGTATTTTAATTTTTAAATTTTAATTAAAAAAAATTTAAAACAGGGTTTTACAGAAGATGAAGCTGAGTGGGCTGCTGTTATCACGTTAAATCTGCATAAGCATTTTACAAACTATGTTGTTTGAAGAGGATGTTTACCTAGAATCTAAGAACACTGGGAGTTTCATAGAGTAGCAGTGCAAGAAACATAATTAAGATCTGAAGTGCATTATCTGCATGCTTTTAATCCCTTTTCCACCCATTGAGAGTTAGGACTGGTTATATATCATGGGATTATAGCCTGTGGTCTTAATCTAAATGTGCCCTTCAGTACATGGAAGGATTTTGTGGGAAGATCTGTATGGTTTGGATGCAACCCTGTGCTTTTAACAGCTATGGAACAGAAATGAATAACGGCTTCTTGCCTATCCTAGTTAGACAGCAAATAAATATAAATTCTCTTTTTAAAAAGGTTCTAACTCTGTGGTCACTGAACTAACTATATACTTGTGCATTAGGATTAGGATTTAAGATGCTACTGCTTTGAAACAGCAACAGTGTGATGTACAATAGAGAGTGAGCATACTAGTCGCGATGGATCCTGGGAGTTTGTCCACGGTGTTTAAACTGTTTTAACTGTATTTTTATTGCACTGTGTGCCTTAATTGTTTTAAATTGTGGTGTTGTATTACACCTCTGTGTTTTGTAAGCCGCCCTGAGCCGGAGGGCGGGATATAAATGAAACAAATAAATAAACAAACAACAAAAAGAAAAAAAAAGAAAAAAAAATCATTCATTCTACTACTAAGCAAGTCTCAGGTTGCAGTCTTACACAGACTTACTTGTGAGTTTTTGTTTTGTTTTGATTTGTCTTCAAGTCACAGATGACTTATGGTGACCCAGTAGGGCTTTCAAGGCAAGAGACTAACAGAGGTGGTTTGCTATTGCCTGCCTCTGCATAGCGACCCTGGGTTTCCTTGGTGATCTCGCATCCAAATAATGACCAGGGCCAACCCTGCTTAACTTCTGAGATAGGGTAGCCAGGTCCCCTCCTTGTTCCAGCGGGGAGATTTGGGGGGTGTTCCAGGGGTGGGTGGGGATGCCCCTAAGCCCCGCCCCCAAGCCCCACCATATTTAGAGGGTCTTTTTGCCAGCAGACCACCCGTGACCACCCCTCTCCCTCCCTCCTGCTAGATTTAAAGGGCCCTCCAGCTGATCAGTGGGCCACGTGGTCCCTGGGTGGTTGCACTTGGGGGTTGGGCTTGGGGTGCAGAATACCCCTATGTAGGTGTTCCATTGCTGCTGCAGCGCAAATGCTTCTCCACTTGATGGTTTCAATTCCTATCTTATAGGAGCCTCATCCAATTGCTTTCAAATAGTGGACTGGAATGTTGAAAAGGGAAAAAAAAGGGAGGTGGCAGGCAGTTTAACTAGTAGCCAACTGACAGAGTTGGGGGTTGTTGGATTTGGGGGGGAAGGGTTAGGAGGCCTGTTGGTTTGGCAGGGAGTTCATTATGGACTTTATGTATATTGAAGATGGGTAGGGTTTGGGTGCTGTTCCTGTCAAAGACAGTTACAAAGGGGAAGTCTATCGGCTCTGTGTTACAAAGGTTAGGATGCTGTTGCTATAAAAAAAGGTTAAAATTAAAGGCCTTTCTGTTCCATGTTATAAGTCTGAAGCAGTCAAGCAACAAATATGTTTTCTAAGCATTACATTTCCTGAGGCTCCAGTTCTACAGTAATCTAGCTATTATAATACTAACGTACACCTTTGTAAATAGAACAATTTTAATGTATACTTATAGTCAGGGGTTGGATGGGGCTGGAGCTCTCTGGAGCGCAGCTCCGGGAGTGAGGAGCACAGGGGGCGGGGTGGTCACATAACCAAGCCCCGCCCCCTGATCCCAGCAGGCTTCAGTCAGTGCTACGAGGACACCGAAGAAGAAAGGTAAGTTGTCTGCCTACCTCCTCCTCCGCTTCCCCGGGCCCTGCCGAGGTCTGCCCCCCCCCCTCTGCCTCATCCACGCGTGGATGAGGCCCCCGTCCCCCTCCCTGCCTCGTCCGCACCGCCTGGAGCGGCGTGGATGAGGCCCCCATCCCTGCCTTGTCCGCGCCATCTGGAGCAATGTGGATGAGGCCCCTGCCCCCCTCCCTGCCTCGTCCACGCCGTTCCAGGACTGGAGGGGCCATTTGCCTGGAGCGGCGTGGATGAGGCCCCCACCTCAGGAGCTTGGGGGAGGAGAACAGTGGGAGGGCTTCTGGTGTCCTGGCCCCACTGCTGGACCTCCTGATGGCCCCTGGTATTTTTGACTCCTGTGTAACCAAGTGTTGGACTGGAGGGACCATTGGCCTGATCCAGCATTGGCTTCTCTTATGTTCTTATGTTTGGGGCAAGGGATGCTCTGTATTCTTGGTGCTTGGGGGGGGGACAGTGGGAGGGATTCTGGTGTTCTGGCCCCACTGCCAGACCTCCTGAGGGCACCTGGTATTTTTGTCTGATGTGTGACACAGTGTATTTATCTTTTGTATATGGTTTCCCATTTGTGCTTACCTTACAATAGTAGGCTGATGCAGTGCTAGGGGCAGGCCTTCTGTGCCGCTGCTAGTACACCAGTGGCTCTTAGCCACATGGTATAGATAGGAACTCTCAGTGTGGGGCAAGTGATGCTCTGTATTCTTGGTGCTGGGGGGGACAGTGGGAGGGCTTCTGGTGTTCTGGCCCCACTGCTGGACTTCCTGAGGGCACCTGGTATTTTTGGCTGATATGTGACTCAGAGTGTTGGACTGGATGGGCCACTGGCCTGATCCAACATGGCTTCTCTTATGTTCTTATGTCTGGTGCAGTGATGCTCTGCATTCTTGGTGCTTGGAGGTCAAGAGTGGGAGGGCTCCTGGAGTTTTGGCCCTGCTGGTGGGCCTTCTGAGGGCACCTGGGTTTTGTCCAGTGTTTCCTCTAAGTGCAAGGTAGCTAACAGTTTTTTAGCCTCCAGCTCATACATTTTTGTCTTAATTCAGGAAAGATGCCTCCAGAGCTAACTAATTTATGCAGTAGCCAAATTGCTCACTCATAGCTTTAATGCCAGTTGCTCACAAAGGAGCATCCCAGGTTGTGATATCAGAGTCATGTGAAAGGAAGAGGGGGAGCTGGACCATAACCAACAGACCAAAAGGGCCAAGGACAAGAAACAAAAAACAGTCATCAAGAGGTTCCGGTGATGTCAGGGGGTGTGTCCTCATGACACACTTCCGGTGATGTCAGGGAGTGTGGCCTTATGACACACTTCCGGTGATGTCAGGGGGTGTGGCCTTATGACACACTTCCGGTGACGTCAGGGGGTGTGGCCTTATGACACACTTCCGGTGACATCAGGGTGTGTGGCATATGCTAATTAGTTATGCTAATGAGCTCCGGCAGCTCTTTTTCTACAAAAAGACCCCTGCTTATAGTTATCCAAACATCTGAATGTGTCATATTCTTATCCCCCTCCTCATAAATCCATAAAAGATTGGGTTTTATTTTTAAAATCCATGCAAGGGTTTTAGAAGAATTTTTTTATCCATATTAGTTAGAATTCAAGCACAAATGTTAAAGTTGCAGGCACAGAAGATCAAATTGATGACTCTCCACTCCCCTCCCATATAATGTCTTCGTGCACACTTTTTTCTCTGATGTACAGTCATGTGTGAAAATTAAATTTCCCAAGCTGGTTGACCAATTACCATTAGCAATGTCTTCAGATACTATTTCTACATCTGTAATTAGGTATTCACACCCAACATGCCACTCCATCATATTTGTCTTTCTGCCTAGTCTTACTGCCCAATACCTACAATAACACTGTGCCACATCCAGGGGTCTTTTGGGGCTGGAGCACGCTGGAGCACCGCTCCGGCAGCCCAGGAGCTGGCGCAAATGGTGGCACAGCAAGCCCCACCCCCAGCTCCCCACACTGAAGCACTGGGGCCAGGGGGAGGCTCGAAGAGCCCAGACGCCGGGTTCCCCTGGGCCCACGCTGAAGCGCTGGGGCTGGAGGCAGGCCCGGGGAGCCCCGCAGCAGGGTCCCCGGGCCCGTGCAGAAGCGCTGGGGCCGGGGGAAGCCCAGAGAGCCCCGCAGCCAGGTCCCCCGGGCCCACGCAGGAGCGCTGGGGCTGGGGGAAGCCCGGAAATCCCCGCAGCTGGGTCCCCCGGGCCCGCGCAGGAGTGCTGGGGCCAGGGGAAGCCCGGAGAACCCCACAGCCGGGTCCCCCGATCCCGCGCCGCCAGGTCTCTGGAGCCGCGCTTGGGGAACAGGAGAGCCTGTCCCCGCGTCCCCCGGCCCACCAGGAGTGCTGCTGCTTGGGGGACGCCTGGAGAGCCCCACCGCGGGCTTCCCCGACCCCCCCGCCGAAGCGGTAAGTAAGCTATCCGTGGGGGTGGCAGGGGCTGGATGGGAGATGTGGGAGAGCCTCCCTCCCTCCATCTCTTTGCCATCTTTCCCCTCCTTTCATTTTCTTTCTCTCCTTTTATTTCTTCTCCTTTCCCTCTTTCCCTCCTTCTTCCCCTCTCTCTTTCTTTCTTTCCCGCCTTCTTGTCTTCTCTTTTTTCCTCCTTTCCCTCTTTCCTTCCTTCTTTCCTTCTCTTTCTTTACCTCTTTCCTTTTCTCTTTTTATCCCCTCTTTCCTTCCTTCTTTTCTTCCTTCTTTCTTTCTCTTTCTTTCCCTCTTTCCTTCCTTCTTTCCTTCTCTCTACTCTCTCTCTTTCCTTCCCTCTTTCCTCCTTCTGTGGCCCAACTGTAGTGAGAAGGGGTTTAAACTTTAAACCCTTTCTCTCTTCACCCCCTCCCCAGGCCAGCTGGGTAAGAGAAGGGGAGGCTTTTGAAGATGCCACCCCCCTTTTGCTGCCCCTTCTGACATCACTTCCGGTGATGTCAGGGGGTATGGCATATGCTAATAGCCAAGTAGCTCTTTTTCTATGAAAAGACCCCTGGCCACATCAGACAAGTATCTGATACCTTTTGCTACTCTGCGTGTGTGTGTGTTCACATCACTTTTTTAATAACAAGAATTAGGCAGTTAACAATAGCCAAAAAATGTGATGGTGGGGTCTTTTTTTCTTGTTTTAAACTATGCAACCTAATACCCATTCAATTTCCACTGGCCAAACTGCCAAAGAGGCATGTATTCTGATTGTCATTTTTACTGTAATGATAACCCTCTTGTTCTCTGACTTGCTGTCCTTTTTATAAGAAAAATCTTATTTATTTTGAGCAGTTGTGCAACAAGGTCTTTCTTCAGAAAAATATCATAAGCATTATGTGTACTCTCACCTACCTTTTTTTTTTTGCAAATGTTTGTATTAATTGTCATTATTATAGAATGTCTGTGTCATCTCATTAGATTCAAGAGTATCTTCCCTGCCAACCCCACTCCCTGCCATTATGCATACATCTATAATGAGTATTTTTCATCAAAATAAAGCCCTGGGGGATGTTTTACAAGCCCAACCTACTTCCGAAACACTTGAAGATACCATCTTTGCTGCATGCAAAGTATAGCTTTCATAAATGTTGCTATCAAGCCTCTATGTTCTGGACATTTCTCAACCATGCCCAGGCCTGCTGCTTCCTTCTCATTACCTTTTTGGCTTATTAGCTACCTGGACATAGTGGCACCGTTGTGTCACGATGCACATCTGCTCGGCCGCCGAGGAGGGTGGGGCGGGCATCTAGAGAAGGAAAGCCTGAGGTTTGGCATTGCACTTCCTCAGACTTATGGGTACCCACATGGTTGCTTCATGATGGGAACCCCATCGAGGACGAGGGTTCAGGGCAAGTGTTGGGCCGGAGACAGGCGTCTTAACTCAGACCTGGTCGGGCATCATTCTCTCTCAGTGACCAGCCTGACCTCCTGTCCTCGTCCTCCTTCCATTGCACAGCTTGTTCCCCTCTCTCACCTTTGCCTCGACTGTAGCATCCCTGGTAGTGTACCACGCCCTCCTCTTTATTTCCCTCTAGCACCTGTTCCACCCTATAGCAGGCAGGCCAGCGGGCCTGCCAATGGGCCACCGGCCAGGCTCCACCCTTCTTCTCCCTGGTCTCCTCTGTGATGCTGCCACATCTGCGTTCGCCCCGTCCTCCCTCCTTGGGTTGCTGGGGAGCCCTGGGGTGGCCAGGGCAACCCCTGTTCTGGCCATTCTTGGCTGTGGGGTCCCTTCCCACATTCCCTCCACTGCAGCCCTGACCCCGTGACTGTACCGGACCCCAGGGGCGACTCCTGGCTCACTCCTCGATACCCCCTGCTTGGTAACCGGGAGCCGATTCATCGTTGCTGGCCCAACCATCTACCCCTCCTCCCTCCCGGAGACCAGTCGGGAGAGCAGGTCCCAAGGCCGCCTCCTGACACCTTGCTTTGGATCTAGATCTTTTGCCTCAAACCTATACACATAGGTAGTTATATCCAGCTCTACTTTACCCTGTTACTCTACCACTTTTCACCTCTTGGCTTCCCTTTCTGGAGTGAAACCCTTTGTAGAATATGTGCATGGGCAGATGAAATATTTGCATCTTTATATGAACATTCTACTATGTATTGCTCTCGTTGAATGCCTGATATTATAAATGCTTGAGTGTAGTAATTGTTTTCCTCAATAAAACTCTCCAAATTCCTCCTAGTCAGGGTCTCAATACTTCTTCCAAACACTTTGTCACTTTGTCAAAGTTTCCTTACTTGCCATTCATGGTGTCATGGCCCTTGACTGGGTGTATTCCTTCAAGTCAGTTGTGGAACTCAAGCCAGTAGCTCTTCAGAGAGAGAGACAAAAAGTGTTCTTCTTAACACTCAGACTTGGGACCATACTGGTGGAAAGTGGGCCCCATTCACACAGACATGTGTTAAGACATGCATGTTCTGAAACCAGGAGTGTCATGTGAGGAACACATCCATTTCATCACCATAGTTCACTGTGTCTGATAGGTCAAAGTCTATATATAGGTGAGAGGGAAGCCCTGAGAAAAGCAGTATCTAGGGGAAGTAACAAGCAGCAACCTCTGTTGTTACTTAGCCTCACACCAAAGGACTTGAGCTTGCTAACTGGAATTTCTGGCTTTTTTGTTTGAGTAGTTGGCCACCATGCCATATCACTAACTACTGCTGATATTCCCAAGTTCCATAAGAAGGTTGCCATGTGGCATAAGGAAGCTGTTATCTAAAGAAAGCAAGTCAAAAGACCCTTCAAGGACTGAAGAATTTTCCTGCTTTGAATCCTGGCAACCATAAGCAAAAGGAGTGTGACCTCTGTACCACACAAATTGCCTTCACAAGATTCATCTGATCTACATACTAGCATTGTTCCTCTTTATAGCAGTTGAACATCCTGTACAAATGAATTCTTAGAAAAAGGAGTTCATCAGGATCATGCCTTATTTCCCATAGCATAAAACCTGTTTTAGAGGAGAGAATACTGTTGACTTGGGGTATCTTTAAAAATGCATTTTAAATGGCATTCCTTGCCCAGAGAAGTTCACCTGGCCAACTCTCTCTCCACCTTTCGGAAGACCGCAAAAGATAGGTATTTCCTAGAGCATGTTTGCTTACCCATACTTCTTGAACACATGGAGTTATAATATAATGTATTATTGTAGACTGTTTTTAAAAATAGGAAGTAGTGTTATTTATTATTACTGTTATTCCACCCTTCATCTGGGTAGTTTAGGCTGACAGAGAATGACTGGCCCAAGATCATCCACAATCTCTGAGCCCACATCTCCCCAGCACTAGTCTAAACTAACCATTACATGGCCTCATCAAATGTATTTGGATTTCTTTATATATTTGGATTATGTCCTAATGTGAAGGAACTATGGAGGTCCATAAACTTGAACTATGTTATACTGACAGCACCCCCGTGAGATCATTGCATCTGTTAAACAGCTTCATTATGCTGTATGCTAATTTAGTGCTCACCCTCTAACTATGTGTGTGGACTGGTAACTTCCATTTTATTGTACCTGAAGAAGTGTACGTTCACGTGAAAGCTTATACCTTGAATAAAACTTTGTTGGTCTTGGTGCCACTGGACTCAAACTTAGTTCTCCCACTTCAGACCAATATATCTACCCACCTGAATCTAATCCCATGAGATATTATGGACAGGAATCCAATTATTTGCTTTCATCCATCACTTTTTGCTTTTGTCCATCAATTATTTACTTTTGTCTATCAAGGCAAGATGCTTTTTCGAAAGCACCAAAGTGTATTGATAATTTGTTTTTTCAAAGGCAGCATACAGCATCCAAAAATTAGAGACACAATTTAAACCCTATGATTATAGGGCAGAAAGGCAGGATATAAACTTTGTTAATAATATGAAGATTATGAGAAGGAATAGAAATAGAATTGAAACAAAATTATGAAAAAAAATCAGTCAACATCTGACAGATTTTTAGATTCTACAACTTAGATTTTGGAGTTGAGATGTGACCCCAAATTTCAATATTTATATTCCAGAATCAAGGTTTTGTTACAAAATTCAAATCTAAATAATTTTTTCCACCGTCACTATTTGAAGTCTATAATGCTTCCCAGATTTCCTCCAAAAAAATTAAATTTTCTCATCTTGTTTCCTTGATGTTGTTAAGGCAGGTCAGAGACACAAATGTATTTGTAGTTAAGGTCATTGGTTATATTTTATAGAGAGAGTGAACAGAGGTATTTCCTGACCACGAGAGGAAAGGAAATGTATAAAATACCTGCTGTGTAAATACTCATTACGGGATTAAGACATGATATGCAGTTCCTAGGCCAAATACAAAGGCCTGTAGCCTATTTCTCTTCCCTTGGGGCTTCAGAAACTGACATGAATAGTACTTACACTCAAAAACTGAGTGATCATCATATTTGGAGCCAAGTGGTGTATAATAGGATTCCTTTGTCACAAAACTCCCCGAACAGTTTAATGGGGCACTTTGCTGACTGCTACTCTTTTTTTAAGCATTACAGAGTGATATTTGCAGGTGGGTGAGGCTCATTTGTTTGGCTGGTTTTTCGCTTTTGAAGCCACCCATGACAAATCTTCCCTACAGGTGTGCCTTCTTTTACACATGGAGAATAGAGTCATATTTAGTTTAATTTAATGGGAATGGTGAGGTCACACAGCTGCTCACAATAGGTTTAACTGTTTCCTTTTTGTCTCCCTATGTTAATGATCCGGTAAGAAAATAATGTTAGACCACTCCTGCATATTTAATGGCTGTAACACCAATCACATGATCAAGATCAGTGTAAGAACCAAGCCAAAGGCAAGAGTGGGGTGTTTTTGGCCATTTCGAAGTTTACCCACAGGTAGGGCTGCCAAACCCCCGCTTTTGGAGGCGATTCCGTGGCGGAATCGGGCCCCGGGGGAAACCCCAACCCCGCGTGCAGGTCACAGGGAAACGACGTCATGACGCCGGGCACGCTGGGGGCGGGGCCACAGCCATTTGAGGAGAAAACATAGAGTTTCCCCCTCAAATGGCTGTGGCCCCACCCCAGCGTGCCCGGCGTCATGACGTCACTTCCCTGTGACGTGCATGTGGCGCGTGCGCTTCGCATGAATGCACACACGCCAGGAGCTGGGCTGGAGTCCCCCGCCGCAAGGGTAAGTGCCATTTGGCAACCCTACCCACAGGAAACTTATTAAAGCTGGAATAAGTACTTACCATACCTCTGTGAGGCAGGCCAGTGTTATACCACAGTGTAGATGCAGGAACGCTGAGGCTGGGAAAATACCAAGTTGCTGAGCAGTACAATCCTCACTGGATCCATAAGGGTGTAACTCTATTAAGGATTGCACTGTCAGATTACTTAACACCTTGCTAGATTGTTATTAGGCTTCTCTGATATAATGATTTCGAAGCCTTATGAACAACTCTTTTTATTACCTAGGTAAAGGTTCCCTTGCTTGAAAGCCAGTTGAATTCGACTCTAGGGTTGCGGTGCTCATCTCCATTTCAAAGCCGAAGAGCCAGCGCTGTCCGAAGACGTTTCCGTGGTCATGTGGCCGGCATGACTAAACACCAAGGCGCATGGAACGCTGTTACCTTCCCACTGAAGTGGTACCTATTTATCTACTTGCAATTTCTTGCTTTCGAACTGCTAGGTTGGCAGGAGCTGGAACTGGAGACGGGAGCCCACTCCATCATGCGGCACACTCGGGTCTCGAACTGCTGAACTACTGACCTTCCACAGCCTGCAGGTCAGGGTCTTAACCACTTGAGCCACCACAGCTCCTTTTTTATTACCTATTTTCACTGTAATGAGTCATTTCATGACAAACTGAAGAAAGCCATGAAAGAACTGAAGAAGCCCTGCACAAATCTATGTATAGTCATCTTTCCAATTATTTTATGGTAATTCATAAAAGGCTTGGTTTCCCCAAGGAAATGAACTCCCTCTTGAAAGTGCAGAACTGGCCATATCAAGCCCTTAGGGCCAGGGTAGAGTTGCCAGCCAAGCACTGGCAACGGGTGGGAGGTTTAGTGGGTCATGGATATGCTAATAGGCATTGTACCAGTGCTGCAACATTGTGTCTAGTATGAATGCAGAAATGGTGTCATCACCTTAGCATGCCATACAGCTTCTGAGGAATCCGTGAGCATTGCACTGATACGATGATTTCAGGGTCACGCTATAAATGAAATTGTAGCATTAGAACAACTACTATTAGCATGTCCCCATTCCACTTAACCTCCTGCTGCTCTCCCAGCACTCAGTGAACAACCCTATTTTTTTTTAAAAAAAATATTTTTATTTTATTAAGAAGCTTCAACAAATAACAATAAAAAAATAAATTGCGTAACCAACATTTGACTCACAGAAAGCGTAAAAAACAAGAAAAACCTTAAAGAACATTTTTGATTACATAAGAATGTACAGCCATCCTGAACACTCAGGAGTTTCCTATGCACCACAATCATGTAAATATACAAAGCACAATAAGGAAATATTTATAACTGCAATGACACCTGTTCGCTATAAGAGACCCAAATAATCCTATAAACCAGATTTAGATCAGAAACATATCCAAGAAAGGTAAGAAGCATTAGCTGGAAGTACATTCTTATAACAACCCTATTTCTAACCTCCAGAGCTCATCAGCTACCCAGCTTCTGGTCCTTATCAGTCACCTGTCTCTCCTCCTCCTTTTCCTCCAGGCCTTTTATTCACCTTCCTCTTGCCGCAGCCATTGGGTCTCTTAGCCTACAGTTCAGTAGGCCATTACTCCCAAGGTAGCCTTTACCTCTGAGGAGGCTAATACTGGCGGCATGTTCTTTTTTTTCTTCAAAAGAACTTTATTAGAATTATAGACACACTAGGCTCTGGCACACCTTTTTGGGTGGGAAAAGGGCAGGCCATGCACCTGGGGGGAGGGGTGCCCTTTCAGTTCCTCAGAGCTAGAAAGTTCTTTCTCTGCAGCTGGCCTGCACACCCGTGCAGTCCCCAGTGTGTGCCTGCACAAAAGATACTCGACAAACAACAGTTACAGGTAAGTGCAACCACATTTTTTTCTACCTGTGGCTTGAGGCATATTTGTTGCTGTATGCTGCTTCATACACTTGCCCTCCTCCCTTGCCATCTTACTCTCTGGAGCCAAATCAGGAGTTTTTGGTCTGCACGTAGAACGAGAAATCAGGCACCCTGAGTGAGATTCTTTGAACACAACGTGAGATCGTTAAAAGAAAAAGGTCTATATTTACACATACACACCAAAAATATCTCAAGCCACTCAAGCATATGGCCATTGGAAAGCTATATCGTAGCACTACATCATTTTACAGAATTAATAAAATAAAACATATGAGGCTAACTAAGTTGTACAGTCTCTAGTGTTACCTTGACATTCTCTTTTCTGGAATGCATGCAAGCCTGTTGGAACTTTGAAAAACAGAGGCTAATCGAGACAGATTTCACTCCATTGCTTTCCTATTCCCTGGACCTTGGCTTGAGTGCTTCTGACAGGTTGTTTAGATCTTTTAACCGTTCCTGTCCTAAGTGAGAGCATTTCACTTTGCCCTATAGTGAATTTGAGAATGAATCCTCATGTATACTTTTTCTCTGGTCACATTAAGTTGCATGTTCTAAATCTTTTATGTCCAAACTCAGGCTATCCAAATAGCCATCTTTCTTGCCCCTTCCTGGCAGAGGCAGATGGGCAAATGATTTTCTCTATCCTGTCTATTTGTTTCCATAAAGGAAACTCATCTCCTCTGAGGAATTATTATGGCTCTGTTCCCAGAGAAAGAATGTTTTCTCTGAAATCGTGGCACTCCCTGAGTGTTCATCAAGAGATCCTGCATCTTTTTATCACAACACACCCAACTGTTCCTTATTCGGGGTGGGGGGGGGATAGCTGTAGTCATTGTGAACTCTATCTTTGCAGTTTGCAAATGCAAGGGACTGCAGAACATGTAAGTCTGCAGACCATGCTCCATCCATATGTTCAAGGGGGAATATGAAACCGGAGTAGGAAACTGCAATCCATACATTGGGGTTCCTGTTTTTGCATATGTCATTGCCCCAGGGAGAAATACTTGCACTGTTCAGGAACACTGCCTGCTAGAGATGCCATGATGGCAACTATTAAAACTCCTGTGCCTTTGGGTAGTGATTAAAAGAGTGAGCTGCCTGCAGAGAACGCGTAGGAGTTAAGAAATATCCGTTTGGAAAGTTTTGTGACCGTATGAAGGCACATCTGTATGAGGTTTGATGTGTGAAGAAGTCGTCACGAACGAAACGAAACTTCTACTCCGGGGAATTTAGTCCATTTCATCTCACTTATTCATCTGTAAAATATAATGTTATTATTAGTATGTGATTTGTAATTTTGTATTCACTGAGATATTATTATAAGTATTGATTGCATAATTGCAGTAGTTCTACTTGTTTTTGCAGGCCCCGGGAAGGCACAACGGGCCTCCTCAAGTATCCCTGGGGCTGCAGCGCTACAGCGTGGGCCCCAGAAAGACAGTGACGGGCCTCCCTGGGGCCGCAGCGCTCCAGCGCGGGCCCCAGAAAGGCAACGATGGGCCTCCTCGGGCCTCCCCGGGGCCGCAGTGCTCCGGTGCGGGCCCCGGGAAAATGTCGACAGACTGCAGCGCAGGGAGCTGGGGGCAGGGCTTGCGGCCACTGCCGTTTTGTCAGCTCCTGGGCTCCCAGAGCAGTGCTCTGGCACGCTCCGGCCCCAAAAGACCCCATGATCCAGTCCTATGGAAACCTCTTTATCTTGGGATGACCTAGTCTTTCTCTATAAAAAGAAGATTAAAATTGATCTACATGTGTCTACTCTCTTGGAATACTGTTGAACAAAGTGTATTCCAAGAGGTCTGAGAATAAATAAGGAGCCTGGTCTTTTCCAAAATGATAAGAAATCTGGGGGGGGGGGGAAATGATGCTCAATTTTGAACAAATGTTCACTGAGCCTCATGATCCTCATCATTGAAACACCTAACCAGACTGTCACCAAGCTACAATAAACCATTGATAATAAAATATCTGAGTTATGAGAAGAATAGCCTGAACAAAATTACAACAGAAACTGGCAAAACTGAAAAGGGAACAGCAGGCTTTTAAGGAGGAATTGAAAGAGCTTGAATTCAATAAATTCCAATGGGATAAAATGGATTATGAATACCACAACGTTTATCTATGGATGTTTAAAAGACCACACAACTCTACAAGGAAGGTATCGTTTGCTGACTCTTCAGATCCTCCAGATGAACAATACAGTCTCAGTGCCATAGAGGACAACAGTACTACTGGAGGTGAGGACAATAGTTCCAATAAATCCACCTCTCCAACATCTTTTTGTATGATCACACGATACGCCAAAGAAGCGGCATGGCATGGCAAATGGGGTTGTGTTTTGGTTTTTTTAACCTGAAGTATGCGCATGCCCCGTTGGGTACTGGTGCGCATCCCTGGAGACTTCGGGGGGGGGGACCTTTTCGCAATGGGGCATGGGCAGCTGCCGGATGCCACCGGAAATGTGATCAGACGCCCGCCTTTGCCCCGCGGTTTCCAGAAACTAGTACCTCCGAGGTACTTCCCAGATGTGGCGGTGAGATCATAAGAACATACATAAGAACATAAGAGATGCCAATGTTGGATCAGGCCAAAGGCCCATCCAGTCCAACACTCTGTATCACACAGTGGCCAGAAATACCAGTGCCATCAGGAGGTCCATCAGTGGGGCCAGGACATTAGAAGCCCTCCCACTGTTGACCCCCCCCAAGCACCAAGATGACAGAGCATCACTTGCCCCGGAGTCCCTATCTATACCTTGTGGCTAATAGCCACTGATGGACCTGATCGCACCCAGAAAATCCACCTATCTTCCATCTCTCTAGCGTGGCTAATGCTCCGTGTGACCGGGGCCTAAAAATATTTTTCCTTCTCTAGGTAGGCCTATTATCTCTGGTTGCAACTCTATCTTGGACCCTCTATCCAAATATATTGGCTTTTTTCCTCAGACCTTTTGTGTCCTTAATACCATCATATATAAGAGACACTACTGGAGAATATATCTAATATAAACAGGGAGATTCTTTTGGTTATGCTAGATGCTGTGTGACTCTACACCAACATTCCTCAGAAAGAAGCATATATATAAACAAAAGAAATAATAGGAATCCCCCAACTCATTTCTTGGCAACTCTAGGTCATAATCTGAAAATAGAAAGGTTGTACTTAACAGTTTTCTAGGGGGGGGGGAAATCCTATCCTGTTGACGGGGAGCAAGTGAATGTCTATAGGCAGAGGAAGGCACACACCCTTCTCCCCTGCAAATGCATTTTCCTCATGCCCACAGTTTCATTTGATGGGAAACTGATTTGGACAGGTAATAGATACCTTCCATCAGTATAGATGTTTCACACCAGAAGTTAATATATATAACACTGGCAAAGGAAGAGTGTGAGAATAATGCCCTAGATGTGATCTTGTAATTTCATTCATCTGGTAAACCAAGTATTATATTCTAGTGCAACCTTCAGTACTACCAGGGCTTTTTCCCCTGGGGGAACGCACTGGAACAGAGATCCAGAAAAGTTCATGAGTTTTCAGTATACAGATTGAAAACATCATTTTCTTCTTGAGAGTTCCAGAACCTCCCCCCCCCTCAAAAAAAGCCATGCGTACTGCCATGTTTCTTGGCTGGGTATATGAGGACATCTGAGTTTTCACTGTCAGATTCTGCAAACAGACTACAGCCAAGTTTCAAACAAACCAGCTGACTAAATGAAGGTTGCAAATGTGAGAGGAATAGCCTGCAAACATACTGTAACCTGGGCACAAATAAACCAAATGAAAAGCAAACAAAATGACAATTAGTTGCTAGGTCTAAGCAAACTAACAGTGAAGAGGCTGCACATAAGGCACAAACATGGCACAAATCTACAGACGGCAGGTTATGCAGTTAGTTGGAAGTTCAGGTCTTGAGGATGTCAGATGTCCCTTTATGTATTTATGTGTTGCAGATAAAGGGGAAAACATAGTAAATGGCTGGTTTTTTAAACAAAAATATACAACATAATTAAAATCATCTTATTTACCACAGGATTGAAAGATTGACTACATAAAAAGGATCCAGGGGGACCTAAAAATTACACCTGAGTAGAACTTGTGTCCCTACTAAATTAGTAGAAAGCTTTATTAAATTTAGAGTTGTTATGCCAAAGAATGTGAACAAATTAAGAGCTTTCTGAAAGTTTGAGGGTTCTGCAACTGTATGAACAAACATGTAGACAGAGCTGAACCAAAAGCTTCCAGTAAAGTTCCTTACGAAAGAGTCCTAAATAAACTTGGTAGTTAATGATTGGTCACTGCTTAAAAAACAAGTGGCATAGGGCAGAAATAAATGGATAGTTTGGGGGGGGGGTGGAATAAACAGGGTGTTCCTATCCAGGGATCTGTTTTGGGACCAGTGCTATTTATAAACTATTGGGGGAGGGGCAGTTAAGTGTTTACAGATGACTCCAGATTTTTCAGGATGGTGAAATGCAAACCATATTGTGAAGAACACCAGATGGATCTCTTCAAATTGGGTGAGTGGGCAAGAAAATAGCAAATTAGTTTCAATGTAAATGCAAGATGATGCTCATTAGGTTAAAATTGAAGATACTGCAAACTTCAACCCGCAGCAGCAGGAAACACCAAAAAAAATAGAAGTTGGAAATTTTACTCCTCTTTTCAGGTCCTTTTTCAACCACAGACAAAGTCTGTGCCTTTCAACTTCAGATTCTTGATTTTGTTGTATAACTCAAGGTAAGGCTGACAGCTTATTTTTGGTCCTTGCCCTGTGATGCCAACAGCAGCAGGAAACACCAAAAAAAAATAGAAGTTGGAACTTTTTACTCCTCTTCATTAATGGGAAAAGCTTTTATCTGCTAATTCATGTGTCAGGCTGCTGTGAGCCACGCAAGAGTAGGAGCAATAAAACAGTAACATCAGGGGCATGAAGTGGGCATGAGGACCAGTGAACAGATGGGTATCCTGGCCGACTGTTGCTCAGCATCTAAGAGTAACAGATGTCCATGTGGCAACCCTACCTATAACAATATCTTAATGTATAAGATATTCTGCCAGCTAAGACAGAAATATTTTCTCCTCCAGGTCCTTTGGCAGAGAGAATGGGGCCAGTGAGAGATACCAGCCCCTCTTGCTTTTAAGTCGGAGGAACAGCTTCATAATTCAGGTTGCCTTTATGCCAGCAAAGAGAAGCCACCCCTTGTGCGGAGACTGTCTTCTGTGATCAAATATTTACCTATGAAGTATCTGCTGGGCCTTGCTTATAAAAAAACACATGCCTCACTTTCTAAAATCCAGAAACAAAAGCTGTGTAACAGCTTTTATTAGCTCCAAGCAAAATAGCGGAAAACAATGTACACGTTTTCAAATTCTCCAGAAGTCTTCATTAAGCTAGGTGTCTCTGGATTTTTATTTGATTTCTCTTCCCAGAAGGCAAGGGAACAATGTGACACCAATATCACTTTAAAGCTCTGTTTATGCCTGCTCAGCATCTTGCACAGGGTGCTTGCAAGACAAAAGCTGAAAATCATTGTCTGAGAAATCTCCTCCCTGCCTGATAAAGAGTTCAGGAAAACTTGAAAGCTTGCACACTGCTTTGTACTATTTTAGCTGGTCATAATAAAAGTTATTATATGGCTGGTGGGTGGGTGTGTGCTTTGGACCAATATACGGCTACATGCAATCTTTTCCTAATTTTAGAGACACACACTAACGGAATAAGTTTAATTCTTTTATGTATGCTAACTTTTTAAATCTTAAAAAGGCTTTTTATTTTATTTAATAGTGCAGTTTATTTTGAACCGAGAACCTGAGTGTCCTTCATAGAGAACTCAAAATAGAGGCAAAATGTGAATGCCCTTGTTTATATTAATTCATTTTATTTATTCAGTGAATTTTACTGCCTCCTCTTTCTTTTTCAACATGTTAACAAAAGTTATGAAGACTATCCTTCAGAGGCATTGAGACACAAAGAGGAATATGGAAATAACAAATTGGAAGCCAGACTGGGACCACATTAGCTGCTGTTGAGGCGCGTTGTTCTTTCAATGCTGATGTTTTAATGAAATAAGGATGATGATTTTATGGATTTTAAACTGATTATTGCAACATGTTTTAATATTGTAAATCTGCATTAATTGTGGATACATATATGTTGTTAGGAGCTGCAGTGGCTCAAGTGGTTAAGACGCTGAACTGCAGGCTGTGGAAGGTCGGTAGTTCAGCAGTTCGAAACCCAAGTGTGCCGCATGATGGAGTGAGCTCCCGTCTCTAGTTCCAGCTCCTGCCAACCTAGCAGTTCGAAAGCAAGAAATTGCAAGTAGATAACTTCAGTGGGAAGGAAACAGCGTGTTTAGGAAAATTCTCCCTCTTCATTGCAACCCCCTGTGCCACATAGCTTTTGGTCATGGAGGATTCTCCACCTGTAGCCTTGGTGTTTAGTCATGCCGGCCACATGACCACGGAAACGTCTTCGGACAGCGCTGGCTCTTCGGCTTTGAAACGGAGATGAGCACCGCAACCCTAGAGTCGGACTCGACTGGCTTTCGAGCAAGGGAACCTTTACATTTATATGTTGTTACCCACCCTGAGCCTACAATGTGGGGAGGGCGGGCTATAAGTCTAATGAAATAAATAAATAAAATTAGTAATAAAGCAGATAGGAAAATTCTATCCTGAATGTTTTATTGGGTTAGATCCCATGAACTGTGAATGCAGAAGCGGCTGTTCCATGCTTTTCCCTTCACCCAGTATGCCTCTGTGTCCTGCAAAAAGGCAATGCCGGGGATTGGGGGACCCCCCCGTAGACAGCCATTCAGTGTGTGGGCTGTACTGAAGAATCAGAAGGAATAGTCCTCCTTCACCCTCTCCTTCCAGCAGAAGCTCTGCTAAGGAAAAGGGACGAAGTCAGGTTGCCAGCTCTGGGTTGGGAAATTCCTGGAGATTTGGGGGGTAGAGTCTAGGGAGGGCAGGGTTTAGGGAAGGGAAGGACTTCAGCGGGTATAATGTCATAGAGTCTACCTTCCAAAGCAGCCATTTTCTCCAGGGGAACTGATCTCTAGAGCTTGGGGATCAGTTGTAATTCCAGGAGGTCTCCAGCCACCACCTGGAGGCTGGCAACCCTAGAGGAAGAACACTTTAGGAAAATTCTCCCTCTTCATTGCAACCCCCTGTGCCACATAGCTTTTGGTCATGGAGGATTCTCCACCTGTAGCAACCTTTTGGTGGTCACGGGATTGCTGGAGAAAGAAGAAGGTGTGCAAAGAAGCACTGCCGCAACTACCTTTTGCTTACAGTTTGTAGGATCTAACTCACTGAATTTGATAAGGTGGTTGTTCCAAAGTAAGCAATTGTAAAAGGCAGAATAAGCAGAATTTGCAAGGAGTGACAGGGTCCTTTAGTTCAAATCAATAATGCTGAATTTTCAAATTGTTGAACTAAGTAAAAGTGTTTGTTTTCTCTGATCATAGCAACAAGATAGCCTGTACTCCCACTCGGTATCACCTTGCACTTTCCAAATCTGTGATCTACCTCTTGCATTCTTTTCACTAATGAACACACTTTCCTGACTGATGACCAGCCAAGACTAAGCAGATAAATTTGAAAGTGACCCAGAGTTTTGGATAACCGAACCTCCAAGTTCCTGCATACTTGAATCTAGGCCAAGTATTTCTAGTAGTACTGGAAAGCTTTGTGCTGAAATTTCTGTAAAAGTTCTCAATAAGTTTATTCCCGTCTTCATGGATGTTCATATCAGACACATGTACAGTTCTGTGTGTAGACCAGTATTTACATCGCAAGATGCATAGCACTGACTCCCAAAGGTCTCTTAACATGGTTGGAAGTAGGGATTTATTTATGAGCAGTTGTTTTTAAAAGACTGCTTGCCATGGGAAAAGTGCTATTAAAAAGACTGCAATTTTTTTGTCTGCATTAAAGCCTCTGCAGAACGATGCCTGTTTGGATGAAAAAGAGATATTTCCAGTTATGAAAGTACAGATGTTGTGGATAAGAAGGAAGGAAAGAAATGGTGCAAATGCATTTATAAAGAGAAACTGGGACTAGTAACTTTTTACCAAAAGCATCCCAGGGTGCGTTCAGATGGCTCTTTAGATCCGCACGAGGCACGGGTGCCTCATGGATTTAAATGTAATGTCCAGACATCAACATCTGAGAAAGGTCCATCTTCCGTGAGCATCCCATTTTGCCGCGCCTTGGAGCCATACTAAAAAGATACCTACTACTTTGAATCTAGAGTTTGCTGTTCCAACGGGCCACTCGTGGACTTTCCCTTATCTGATAGTTCCAGCGTGAAATTAAAAATGGCACCCGTTCAGGATGGTCTGACGTCAGACCATCCCAAATGGGCACCATTTTTTAAAAAATCGTGATTCTGCGTATGTGCGGATAAACAAGGCTGTGATATCATGCCTATGCACATGTGCAAAAACTTTTTTTAAAAAAAACCCACCACACGTGCCTCCTTCAGTGGACGTCATCTAGACAATCCACAGTGGAAGCAGCACGTGATAAGGCGATTCCCCCGGGGGATGTCTGGTCGTGCAAGGATGGATTAAAAAGATCGGGATCAAATTTGAGCCGGCATAATGTTGGGATTAGCTGTCCATCTGAATGCACCCCCAGTCTTGATGCAAAAGAAAACCAGTTTGTATCATTAGCAGAACAGCAGCCATTTGAAATTTTGCTAAACATTCTGCCCTGTATAGGCTGCAGAGACCCAAGTATACCACCCTGAGCTCTGTGGAGAAATGGCAAGATTTCATTGTAATAGATTGATTTGTCCTGTCCTGTTATGGGACACCAATGTAATAACAGGACAGGACCAGGTCACCATAGTTCACTTTTCCCTTTCATTCACCATAACCAATCTTTGCTTCAGGTAGCAGATTTTAGGCAGCACTGTACAGCAGCCCAACAAAAGTAGGTGCCATTGTTTTAAAAAAATTGAGGACTGGCAACTGGTCAGGATCAGCTTTCTGAATGTCCAGCTGCTGTTCAACGCACAAAACAAGAGCTAGTATAAATGTTGGCAACTTTCTCAGTCTGTAGAGCCTTAGGTAGCAAGTGCATGTGGCGGGCTGAATACCTTCTAGGAACTGTTATAATATAAAAGAGTTCAGTTAAAAACTGTGGCCAAGCCACAATGGCCCCAAACTACAATTCTGTGTTCAGGCAGTGATACACACTCCCACATTTGCTGTTTTTGTGGGGGGCAGACAGGAAGTTTACCTGATTTACAGATGGCAGCAGTCATGCTCCCTATTACCTTCCCCCCCACACTCAGTATCAGAGTGACAGTTCATTGCCCTCACTCTAAGCTAACTTCAAGCTATCACCTAGCCAACAAGATGTGACTACTTGATGACACCTGAGTGAGGGCAATACTTCCTGCCTTCATTCTAGAGGCTCATAGGAAGAGAGGGGAAATGGCAAATAACTGCAGGAAATACAGCTGCCTAGGAACATGAACAGGTTATAAAAAAGGGGCAAAATGACATAGGGGAGGGTTTTGTAAAGTCTTTTTACACACACCCCAGCCTCCATTTCCAGCTAAAAAGTTTATTAAGGAACTTCTGTTTCACTCCTATTAAAGACTGTTCCAAGAAATTATGCTTTTGGGTCACTAATTGAAGCAATGGTCTGAAAGGGAGGAGGTTGTGTATATTTCGCTAAATGTCTAGGGTGGTACATTCAAAATAAACATTGAGGGATACTAACAGCAATAACCACACATAGCTTGGATTCTTTAAAAGGTCAAGCGTTATATTTATAGCCATCTTGGGAATCAAGAGTGTTAAACATGTGTTTCTACTGTGTATGTATTAAGAAAAGGGTTGGGGTTTTTTTTAAAGTCTCAGACAAGTTCTCAGGCAAGAGTTTTTAAGTCTCAGGCAAGAGTTTATAAAGCAGATATTCTGTCACACAGACTGAACAAAGCCCCTTTTTAGCAAAAAAGGGGGGGATTCTGTACAGTGGTTATAAGAAAAGGAAGCTTCATAGCTTTAAATAAATTACATCTCACTTTTCCTCTTTAAAGCCTGGTATATTACAGGCATTCTAGTCCAATGTTCAGAAGCAGCAATCTATAGAATCATAGAGTTGGAAGGGCCCAATGAAGGACCAGCCTAAAGCATCTCTGACAAATATTCGTCCAGCCTCTTCTTGAAAGCTGTCAGTGAAGGGGAGCTAACCACCTCCCTAGGCAGCTGGTTTCACCTTTGAACCACTCTGACCATGAAAAGGTTTTTCCTAATATCCAGCCAATACATTTCTGCATGTAATTTAAACCCGTTGCTTCAGATCCTGTCCTCTGCTGCCAACTGGACCAGCTCCTTGCCCTCCTCCAAATGACATCCTTTCAAATATTTAAAGAGAGCAATCATGTCCCCTCTCAGTCTTATCTTCTCCAAACTATACATTCCCAAGGCCCTTAGCCTTTCCTAGTTGGCTCAGTCTCCAGACCCCTGATCATCCTCGTCACTCTCTTCTGTACCCTCTCGATTTTGTTCACATCCTTTTTGAAGAGAGGCCTCCAGAACTGCACACAGTACTCAAGTTGTGGCCTGACCAAGGCAGTATACGGAGGGGTTATGACCGCCTGCGATTTTGATGCTATGGCCCTTTTAAAACAACCCAAGACTGAATTTGCCTTTTTTTGCCACCGCATCACACTGACTGCTCATATTTGGTTTACAGTCCACCCTTACCCCAAGATCTTTTTTACATACACTACTCCCCAGAAACGTATCCCTCACCCAGTATTTGTGCTTGACATTTTTGTGGCACAGATGTAATACTGTGTATTTATCTTTGTTGAATTGCATCCTGTTTATAACTGCCCACTTCTCAAGAGTATTCAGATCTTGTTGAATTTTAACTCTTATCTTCTTGGGTGTTTGCTACTCCTCCCGATTTGGTATCATCAGCAAATTTAATGAGTAGCCCTTCATCCAGATAATTGATAAAAATATTGAAAAGTACCGGGCCCAAAACCGAGCCCTGCAGCACCCCACTGGAGGCCTCTCTCCAATCTGATGAAACACCATTGACCACCACTCTTTGGGTGCAGTCCTCTTGATAGATTCATTCAGCCAGAGGCCATAACAATAGATACATATATTGGATACGATATAATAATTGATTTTTCAAGACTACTGCCCTCAAATAAGACTATGAACACAGCTTAGGATCCAATGATAGCTTAATATTTGAAGAATTGTTCAATAGTACTTAGTATGCTGGCCAATACTGTGTTGGCTATACTAATTCTACCAAAATGTTCATTTTGTCATGGTCAGAAATCAATCAGAATCTGCAGAGCTTCTATAGCCAGCCAGCATTAATATATTTGGTTATTTTTCCTCACTTCCCAGTTCTCATTTTAAAGACATAAGAAGGAAAACAAAGTGCCTGAAGAAATCCAGGTGCTGACTATTATAAGAACTAGTTCAACCAGCACCCTCTACTGGTATAATTTCTGTATAAAGCATAACACTTTATTTCCATTTTAATGCAGATACATATACCACATATCTGATAGTGATGTGTGGACCTACAATACAGATCACAGCGTCACAAGGAAGGGTCTAGGGTACATATTTCTACACATTTTGGGTAACCTTCAGAGGTACAAAACTATCAAAACTTTAAGAAAAAACAATTGGGAGCTATCCCCCAAAAAGTAACCAGTGAAGCAGGGAAGATGGAAATAAGATGGCAGATTCTCAATCCTCACTTATTGATAATATTCGCCATGTGATGTTTAAATCAATAAGAAATTTTCCTTGCCCTACAACATCTGTCACTTAATGCTGGCAGATACCTCCAAAGCTCTTTTAGTACTGTAGCACTATACTGGAAGTGGAGGAAAGGTATTACTGAGTTCAAATTGTTGCCCAGCAAGGAGCTTTGTGCTCTATTATGAACATAAATAGACTGTGTATAAAATGTGCAAAAAGGACTCTGATGTAAAGTGACCAGATTGTGATGCTAGACACACACCAGCAAGAGCCTGAGATGATGTGCACGTGGTTCTCGAGGTTTCCCCGTTCCAGTTGTATCCCTAGACAGATGAAACATTCCAAAAACAGCCATCTGCCATTGCTGTTTAAACTAAGGACTCCCGACGCCATTAAGGAAGTCCTTATTCATCACGCTGGCAGCCTCCCCCCACCACCACCTTCTCTACATCGAAGGCACAAAAGACTCTTTCCCGCCTTTTGCTTGACAAAGGACTTGGCCTTCCTCATTCATTCCAGAAACCGGTTCTGCAGCCCTGAGACAAAGAACACAATAGGTGCTAGCCAATGAGTCATCACGACCCTCGAGGTGTCTCTGTCACAAGTTCAGTTAGAATTCAATATTGACCATCCCCTTAAGTCCCTTTTCCCATTGCGGACGTGACTTTTGGAACGGACCACCAAGGGGTGGTCTCAAGGGAGGTGGCCGGCAAAGCTCTCCCCCCAGAGCCCCCTGTAATGATTCCTTGTTTTAAGAGTGTGTGTGTCTCTTTAAATGTTTGGTTGCGGTGCAGTGAATGCAGAGTAGAGTGCTTGAGAGATACAAGTGTGCTGTGATTGGAGGATGAGAGAGTGTGGGAGGAACTTTTAAAGTGGATCTGTGTGAGTGTGAGTTAGTCAGTTAGGAGAGACAGTTGAAAAAAATGAGTTGTTGTTGTTCAGTGAAAATTCAGTCAGTGAGAGAGTTGAAAGAATCTGTGTGGGATCCGAGAAGGATCAGTATATGTGCATTAAAGTGATACAGTTGACAAGCTCATTTACAGGAACCTTATTCCCAACCAGTTACATAATAACCAACCTCTTATTTTGTTCCCCTTTCAATAAATCCTCTTTTATTTAAGTTAATCCCAGAAGTCATATCAATTATTCCTCAGGACCACAGAGACCCTTGAAAGCCTAGACCGTGGGTCACAATACCAACATAAGAAACTGAGAGTAGATTTGGAATTTAGAAAATTCCTGGTGGCAGCCGGAACTACCTATTTTATAAACACCCAGTATAATTTAAAGAGAAACCTAGTCCTCTCCAATAGGAGGTCTTCACACCCCATACAAAAGTGAGCACCCAGAAACGTGCTCGCTCTCTCGATGCCCCCTCTACACCCTCTATACATTCTTTCTAGCTCTTTAGCTTTTAGCTCTTGCTATCCTGAAACCCACGCTGCCTCTCTAAGACACTTGGACTGCAGCCAGAGTCTTCCATGGGCTTCTGCCGGTTCAGAGCATGATTTCCATTTCCTAGCTTAATTCCCATTTCTTATTAGTCTCCCTTATTTTTCCACTGGGATGCGTCATCTCATCAGGGCAGGTAAATATTGCCCCCCAACGATCTCCTGCTCATGCGAATGTCTCTTGATTTTCTATCTAATTTTCCTAGAAGCTGTATGTGTGTGTGCTTGTGAATATTTTGATTGTGAAGAATCTCCAGTAAAAGGAAACCATTTTTATACTGAAGCCAGCCTCCGTGTCTATTTCTGATATCTCTGGAAGAAGTGGGACCTCTGTATATTCAGGTGTTTGTTCCCTTATTGCCTATTGCTATTTATTATATCTCATATTCTCCAAAATTGATAAGAACTCCGAAGCAATCAGGCTAACAAGATCATTCCAACTAGTATATCTTTGAGGATATTTCTTCTTGGCAGCAATCACCATACTGGATGGTGCTACCTCCAGTGTATGTGTTAGTACACAATACTTTCATGGGGATCAGTTTAAGGATTAGCACTGCCCTATTTAGGCATTAGTAATGTGATAGTCCCATCCACTTCCCTCCCTCAGAGGCAAGATTTCCCCTCCATTTTTCTTTCCCTTTATTGATTGAGTCACCCTAGTAATGTGTTTTGTTCTTTGCTGAAGAACTCTGGCTGTCCCACCCTGCTGTTTTGGCTGTTGACTCCCGGTCACACGGAGCATTAGCCACGCTACAGAGACGGAAGATAGGCGGATTTTCCGGGCGCGATCACAGCGCCACATCTGGGAAGTGTAGAGCTCCCGTGGCTCACCCGAGGCTTCCCGCCAAAGATGCAGGGTAAAAAACTAGTACCTCTGAGGTACTAGTTTCCGGAAACCGTGGGGCAAGGGCAGGTGTCTGATCGCGTTTCCGGTGGCATCCGGCGCCCACCCATGTCCCCTTGCAAAAAGGTTTTTCCCCCAAGTCTTCATGGGATGCGCACAAGCCCCCAATGGAGCATGCGCACATTTCAGTTTAAAAAACCCCACAACCCCGTTTGCCACGCCGCCCCACTTCTTTGCCGCGTCGTGTGATCGGCACCTCCCCCCTAACCACGGGACCTCAACAAGACCTCAACCGGATGCCTGATCGCGCAGTCGCACGTTATTTTGCTCCGGGGCAAACAGCCACGCTTCCCCCTCGCATTTTCCGGCCCATATGACCGGGGCCATACTTAGTATTGGGCTCCATGTGGCTTGACAACTTGCCTAATTTTTTTTAGCCATCAGTTTTTGTTCCTTAGTGTGATGTGAGAGCTGAGGAGCATTCTTACTTATTTAAAATATTAATATTCCACTTTTCTGTCCCAGAGCAATCCCCAGGGCAGTTTACAATCAAAGGTGAAGATCTGGTACAATAAATATGTTTGAATGAAAATAAAGTCTATGGAAGGGTTAAATAAATCTGCTGTTTTCCTTTGAACTGGTGCAATTTTTTAAATGCTTTGATACTTTATAAAGGAGTTTGAACTGAGATAGCGAAAGGAATCTGAGATCCCACAGCAAATCCTTGGAAAGAGGTCTGCTGCCTGCCTTTTATCTTCCAAACCTCTTTATTGATCCCAAGCCAGGAACCCCTTTTATCTCCCCCCCCTTTTTAATGAGTGTTAATTGTATCACTCAAAACTACATATGTTACAGCTTCATATGTTCTTTCATTATGATGCCAGGAATTTAGTTATCATCAAAAACCATACACTATCTCCTTTGAAAGATGTAGACAATATATCATGAGTTCTGTGTAAGTACAAACAATATACCTCGATGTGAATGATGGAATGAGTCAGAGGGGTCAAAGCTAGTAAAATAGATAAGGCTTAGGCAATTAATCTAAAGGTCAGGAAGATCCAAGAGTCCCAAATACAAGTCAGGGTCTATCGTAAGAGTGGTAATCTGAAGACAGAGAACTTGTACAGTTAGGTAAAATGAAGGCAAATGGAGATGTCTTGTTATCATGTGTAGTTTGGTCTTCTTGAAATCAAACTGTTTTAAGCTGTAGCAGTGAAATCCTTATTCTCCAATCTGC